>NC_087204.1:105528723-105558723 GCF_015104395.2 Macrobrachium nipponense
ATAATAATAATAATAATAATAATAAATTGCATTCATATGCAAAGACAAAACTATGACTTTCGAACACTTGAACGGTATTCTACCGAGGAATAACACTGTTCAGGTGTTCGAAACCGTTCGTTTTGTCTTGTGCATCTTAATACAATTTATTTATATAATTGTGGATTTTTATCACATGAAGGTTTTTTATTTATTTTTTTTTTCGTGTTACTTAAAAAAAATAATCCTTGCGTGAAATTGAAGTTCGACTTGTCTAGTTTTCAAAACGAAATGTGCGAATGTTTGTGGTCAGGTTTTAGACCTGATGATGATGAAGCAATTTCGAGATATTGCTCAGAACAAAATGTCCACAACAGGATTCTGGAATATGAAACCTGGAATATGAAATCTGGAATCTGAAACATGAAAGCTGGAATCTGAGGTTGTTTCTCCAATAAAAGTGCAGAAACAGCGGCTGCGCTAAAAATCTATTTACCCCTCTTTCTAATTAAAAAAAATATATATATCATATATAATGCCGTCTACCATTATCTTCAAGAGCTATAATTTTTACAAATATGTATTTTCGTGATTCAGTTATGCATATCTATGTGTGTGTATTATAGTTTATAGTATACTATATATATATATATATATATATATATATATATATAATATAATATATATATATATATATATATATATATATGATATATATATATTACATATATATATATATATTATATATATATACAAAATATATATATATAATATATACATGGAGTTGGGTTGACGTCTCCTTTTGAATTGATGACAATATCCCACTAGCGCTCTGAGCCGTGGGGTGACACCCCAGCACAGTTATCTATCAACCAGGTACATATCTGATTTGAACTGCATCACCAATACCCGTTAAAAGATTAAAATAACGTATGCAAATGAGCGACTGAAAAGTAATATATATATATATATATATATATCTATATATATATATAAATATTATATTATATATATATATATATATTATTTATTATATTTCAAACAATAAACCAGATATATAAATCAAAAGACCTTAAAACGAAGTAAGACATGAAATTGGCGAAGATAATGAACAAAAAACATTCCAGAGAAGAGACAAGACGACCAATTTAGAATCGAAAAATGTGGCCTGTTCAACGCAGACGCCACATTAGGAGAGAGAGAGAGAGAGAGAGAGAGAGAGAGAGAGAGAGAGAGAGAGAGAATTACGAAGAACCAGATAAGAGTGACTGCGGAGGACTCCATGAAGGACGACGATTGTGTCTCAAAGGACGTCTTAAGATAAGACTCAGACACATCTTGAGGTCCCACAGACATCTTAATATCTCTATATATCTGAGTGATGCGCGCCTCTGACAAGTGCAGGAAGTATACGATCCTCTATAACTCGCGAGGTTATTGTTTAGTTGTAGATTAATTAGTCAGAATCCTAAGGGTAACAAAATTCACGTTTTATGAAATCGCTATTGAAAATATATTGAATATCGAAGACATTTTCCAGTATTAATTAAGTCTTCTGTTCCTTTCTCATCGGACTGTCATCGTTTCGGGTCTACCGATAGATGGCGTTTGGCATTTGAAGTCCAAATTATAAAACTGAAAACATATCGACTCGTGAAATTTTGCACAGACTGTCAGGCGTCGGTTTTGAGTATAAAAAGACATTCCTTAGCAGGATTTTAGTACCTTACAATCATTCTATTAAACAATAATACTGAAGTACCCCGTTGGGACTTCAATACCCAGAGAACACTTTCTCTCTCCTCCTTTACCTCGGGACTCATTCGATCAGGAAAATGACTGCATAATCTAGCTCACTCCATACAGGTCCTTTTGCTCGAATATTGCTTCAGAATTCAGATTCTACTCTCGCCTTGCTCTTGATAAGGTAAAAGCTTGGTATTATGTATATTAAACTGAGATGTATATAGTTGCTAATGACAGGAATACACTGATACATGACCTAAATTTTCTTGGGAAATAATAGGAATTTACATGGGCGCATGATAGGATGCTATAAGCCTTCCCGATCAGGTAGGTTAGGTCAGGCGGTCAGGGGTCAGGTAATGCACTCCGCTATATATAATAATATATATATATATATATATAGATTATACATATATATATATATATATATATATATATATATATATATATATCAGTTTAAGTTTAGTGGGTAATGGATAGGACCACAGAACTGCCAGCGTATAGTATCTGTTTTTGGCCCAATCATAAGGAGTAGCATTTCACAGTTAATATCCTTCTTTATCTTTGGTATAGTGTCGAACATCTAAAGCGGAACAAATAATTGTCACTAAGAATTGGCTTAGCACTGGAGTGATGATGTGGTATTGTACAACACTTACTGGGAACTTTTAATGCTCCAGTGGTTATTCAAATTCTTATTCATTCCAGCGAGTTGTCGGCTGACAACGCTTGATTGAAAAGCGAAAGTTGCTGTCGGGGCAAGGGCACTTGGCATTAGCATGGTTATTTTCATACAGAAAACATTATGCTAACAATCAACGTAAAGTGAACCTACACTGAAGACCAATGAGAAACTGTACAGACACTCTCAATCTAAGAACAGCGATTATAACAAGTAACCAGTAATTTTGATAACAAAGCGATATTTCAATGTCAGGTCATAAGTACCATCTGCCAAAGGTCGGTAGTCTTCCCATTCATCTAGTATATTATAAGAGGTCACTGAGTCGGCAGCAGGGATCGCTGAAGTGAAATTAAATATATTAGAGATTATTTGAAAAACCTGGCAAACAGTAGTTTTTACTGATTCAGACCAATCACAAGCGTCAATCGTCTGAGCGTTATGACGGTCCTTAGTTTACAAGAAGGGCAATAAAACCCATTCGATCCTGCTGAGGCGATCGTGCTGTACGCGTACCGTGAGCAGCAATGCTTATGACCGCTCTGCAACCTTAACGCAAAGGCATTTAGCAAGACCACAATCAAAATGCGTACTATATCCGCTTCAAACTTCGCATGGCGTCAGACTCCAGTCGAATCAGACAATGGCTCTGGAATTCCAGCAACAGGCCGATTCGAGCAACACAATTCACGCCTCACGCCATCAATAATTGGAGGTATTCCAGTTGCGTTGCACAGACCAATACATAGAGAAATATTCTTCCGCATTCAGCAACCTGGATTATCTTAGTAAATGGCTTTGGTGACTGGATGCTTCGTTGAGAACCGAAGATATTGCATGTGGAAATATTCTGCGTCTTTTTGGTTAAGACTCAAGGATGGGGAAACGGATTACTTGCAATTATATTGACGATGAATTTTATAAAAATCATTCTGTAAAATGGGTATCTTAAAAAAGGGACGATCAAAGTTATGACTATTTAGATGAGAAGTGATTACTTTGGTGAGGAAGGACTGTTTAGCTGAAGTGTAATCAGTTAGTTGAGGTATGACTATTTAGCTGAGGTAGGGCTATTTATGTCAGGTAGGACTGTTTAGCTGAGGTGTAATCATTTAGCTGAGGTAGAACTATTTGTCTCAGGTGGAACTGTGTTAGCTGAGGTAGGAATAGTTATCTGAGGTGTAATCATTCAGCCGAGGTATGACTATTTAGCTGAAGTATGCCTACCTAGCTGAGATGTATAGCCATTCAGCCGAGGTATGACTACTCAGCTGAGGTAGGCCTACAGAGATGAGCCAATCCAACAATCATGATAAATGTTAGACTAATGGCTCTCTCTGTTCCTGAACAGATGAGGGACCCACCCGGCATGTGTCACCATGACCAGGGAGACCTGAGATGATCATTATAAACTCTTTCCCCCACAAAAGGTTAGAGGTAAAATATTCCTGCGGCGACTTTTCGAAATGCCTCCCTCGCGGGAGTCCGATAAACTTCGCAGTGAGTGGAAAAAACAGCGGTATTATAGATTTAGGCTTCGCCGAATCTTTTGATGGAATTGATTTCAAATTTTTTTCTCTCTTGGGTTTAAAGTTTATCATATTCGTTTGATCGTAACGCTGTATGCGTTGGCTGACAACGCGCCTGCGCGCTCCTTCTGACAAGAGCTTCTAAGCTCGCTTTGTTGTAGAAACCCGCCTTTTCCGCTAAACGATAAATAATAAATAAATCATTAGGGAATTAAAGGCGAAAAGTCGGTTTGCACCGACGACGCCTCTCTCAGCCCCACCAACAGATCTCGACACGCGAGGAAGAGAACAAGCCTCATTAGCCTCGAAGAATTCTCAGTTGAAATTCTGTTACACATTCTGTAATATTCTTCTTTCTGCCATTTTTTTCCTTTCTTTTTTTTTTTTTTCTCTCGGGAAGGGCTGTGGGGGGGGGGGGGGGGGGGAGGGGGAGAAATCTTTCGATACTCAAATCTGTCATTAATTCTGCAGAGAAAATAAGGATTCCAATAATGGAGGGTACCTTCTGTAAGTCCTTAACCGGAGTCTTTCACACAGAAAAATAAATAAATAAATGGAATGGAATATAAAATTACAAAATTTAGGCAAAGGGTCAACAGCTGGAACCTATGAGGGCATTCAGATATGAAACGGAAATTTACAGTAAAAATGTTCTAAAGGCGTAACAGGAGGAAAACCTGGCTGTTACACCATGAAACAATTGTTAGGAGAGGGTGGAAAGGAAGATGGAAGAGAGAGAATAGGAACGAAGGAACAGTAAAAGGAATGAGGTTTATATATATTACTATATCACCAGTAATATAATAAAATGCCCGAACAAGATGCATTCATAAACTCTCGTGAATCTCTTCGGAACGTAATAAAATGTCTGCTAATTGCACCACCACCACCGACCAACCTTACCTTCTTACGTACCTAATGGCCAACAGCTCCAATATTTCTCTCTTCTTTATTCATGCAAGGAGCGGAGGCTAATCTTGACAGTTTAATTATGGTGGGAGCTGATCTGCGCCTCGTCGGGGGTGGGGGGGGGAAGGGGGAAGGGTTCCCTTTGGAAATTATTTCGACCATTCATCATTTTAACATCTCAGGCTCAACTGCTGAGGTCACACCCGGGCTTGTCAGCCATCAAGAGGGAACAAGTGTATTAGTGTTTTATTTTCTTTTTCTCGTGACAATATGATAAGTAGGTTCGCATAACTCTCGCCCAGCGATTTGTAGCCTGTTGTTCATTTCAAATTTTGCCATGACGACAGACAGGATGTCAAGATAGGAGACCACTTTTTTTTTTCTTTCTTTCTTTCTTGTAGTACCAGATGAGAAAGTCAGCGAGATAGCAGACCACTTTTCCTGTATAGATACGAACATTAATAAAGCACAAAAGGAGAGAAGATACGAAACTCACTGAGATAGAGGACTACTTTTCTAGTATAGTATATACCAACCTCAATAAGAGAGAAGGCTACTTCTTCAATATATAGATACGAAAATCGGTACGATAAAAGACACTTTTTTTTCATTACAGATACAAATGTCAATAAGATAGGCCACTACTTCTTTAGTATATATACGAAAATCAATAAGATAGAGGACCACTTTTCAGTACAGGTACGAACACTAATAGAAGACCAGCCTCTGATTACGGGATTACCTAAATAAGAACCCAAATTGCCCCAAAACTGAAGGGGTCTATGTCGGTCACCTGTCCACCAGGCGCCCGGCACAGAGTTAGGATATCTATTCGGGGCAAATCACACACAGCCCCTCAATCAATATTCACGCACTACCTAGAAATCGCCCAATCAATCCATCTTACTCATTTCAAACATTCTTCTACCCCCACCCCCCCCCCCCCTCTTCTCGCTCCCCCCCGCCTCCGCCCCCAATCACCTCCAGGAGATACCCATCCCCTCTGCGCCTTTCCGCGAGTCCCTCCTATTCATTCAACACAGCGCGATCCTTAAGGATACCAATCAATCAGGAGTTTAGATCCGATACAAGCTGACTGATTGCCAAATCCTGCTACTGCTGCTGTTGCTGCTGCTGCATCGTCTTTCAACAGCCATGTAGACACAGCAGTTCTTTACAGCTTCCTCCTCCTCCTCCTCCTCTTCCTCTTCTTCTTCTAAACCCTCGCTCGGTAAGGTTTTGAAGTTGCAAAGCGGAGTAATTAACCTCTCTTGATATTTTTTAATTTTTTTTATTCTTTGGATGATTGAGGTTAATATTAATTAGATTTTTTCCCTTTATGTTCTACCGCTTTCGAGCTGTCGTTTTTTTTTTATTTACTCAGCGTGATTAGATCTTTAGATCTTACAGCTGTTTTCTTTTAATGGTCTCATTTTGTAGCTTTTAAAGTTAATACTTTTATTTTCTCTTGATAGATAGCTAGTCGTGATGTTCTGTATTCCTACAGAATCTACGTGAAGAATGCTCAAGATTCTGCATACAGTTCCAAATGCTTGCAGGCTGAAAGACATGTATTAAACACACACACACACACGCACAAACAGGTATGACAGTTGGCATGCCAGCCCTTACAGGCAAGTCAGGAACAAATGGAACAAAGCTTTCAATCACAGACATCAAGTGTCGACCCTTCTCATCATGAAACTCTTGAAGTTATGGTGAATTTATCTCGTCAAGGACTTTGTGCGTGAGAGAGAGAGAGAGAGAGAGAGAGAGAGAGAGAGAATACAGCACAAGCATCAAGTACTCCAGTCATCAATATAAACGATGAATAGATATAACATAAAGCTTTGTTAAATTAATTTTTTTTTGGCAACTGCTTAGTTGAGCTGACAATAAAAGAGAGAATCTCTTTTGATAATTATATACATATGTATATATATTCTTTATGCGTTTGTTTATGCTGCCTCAATATATCGAAATAACTGACAAAAACTAATTTCTGTAAAAATTTATCATCATCAAAATATTACTCATGTTAGTCTCAACCATTTTCCTTTTGACGGAGGTCAGCGGCGAACGAGAGAGAGAGAGAGAGAGAGAGAGGAGAGAGAGGAGAGAGAGAGAGAGATAAATCACCCAATCCGTTAGCTTTTGAGAGAGAGAGAGAGAGAGAGAGAGATCCCGCTAATTATCATCTCTCGTCATAAACCTTGTGTTTTTACTATGGTCTTAGTCAGCTCTGCCGGTGCTACCGCCACACACATACACACACACACACTACCACCACCACGCCGACGTTTGTTGTGTAAAGACCTGTTCAGGTAAGGTCTTCGTGTATAGTGAAAGGAGAGGGAATGAGGAGTAAGGGTTTCGCAAGCGCTATGTGTGTGTGTCTGAGTATCTGTGCGTGTGTGTGTGTATGTGTATCTGGAACGAAACGGAACGAGAGATAGATAGCAGACGGATAACGCGAGACAGAAGGTAGACGGATGACTGAGTAGGTAGATAAGTAGGGAGATAAGGAAAGACACAAAAGTAATATATATAGACAGATCGGCAGACAGGAACAGAATGAGAGAGAGAGAGAAGAGAGAGAGAGAGAGAGAGAGAGAGAGTGAGAGATATGGCAGACGGAAGCATGGGTGTGTAGGTAGGTAGTAGGTAGGTAAGGTAGATATAGAGAGAAACAGAAAGAATAAATATATAAACAGATCAGCAAGGAACGGAGAGAGAGAGAGAGAGAGAGAGAGAGAGATAGATATGGCAGACGGAAGCATGGATGGGTAGGTAGGTATTAGGTAGATAAGGTAGATATAGAGAGAAACAAAAAGAATAAATATACAAGCAGATCGACAGGCAGGAACAGAGAGAGAGAGAGAGAGAGAAAATGATAAGAGCTCGTGCTTCTAACACCCAGCGATTACGTTTTGGGGTCATCGGCGGCGAGCGAGCGTTTCGAGCACACCCGCGCCGTATTCTAAATTCCCCCCCCCCCCCACCCCCCTCCCCCACCCCCCCCCATCACCCCTCACCCAAGAATCGCTTAGCCGTCGACCCGAGGGTGATGGAACTAAGCGAGCGAGCGGGTTTGGCGCGGACGAGCTTCGCGCGCGTTTTGGGTGAGAAAAGGAACAGATTGCAGTAATAATAAGTGGCCTTTGGGAGGAGGAGGAGGAGGAGGAAGGAGGAGGAGGAGGGGGAGGAGGAGGGCGAAGGAGAGAAAAAAGGGCGTTTTCGCTGCCCTACAAATCTTTATACTTTTTTCGTGTGTCGGACCCACATGGAGTGTTTGGATGTGCTACCCCAACTGGAGCCTTATTGGTGTCTGGAACCATTTTTATTTTTTCTATCGCATTTGCATGCTGTTGTTAAATCGCTATTATCGTTATCTTTATCGTTGCTGTTACTTCATTACTGTTATTATCAATTTGTCATTACCGCTATTACTGTCATCATCAGCAACTGCTTGGGTATATCCGATGACTATTATTATAATTTTATTTAGTATATCCAAATTGTATGTAGTGTGTTGTCTCTATTTTGTATATTTCTGTAATTTGAATATGGCCTTGAGCTGAAATAAAGAATATATTATTATTATTATTATTTATTAATTATTTTAATTTATTTCTATTATTTATTTATTATTAATTATTATCAACAGGCCCAACGGGACAGATAGAATCTGATGGTTTTCTAGATAAGCCGAGCGTAACCTCTTCTTTCTAGTCAAACTTACAGATTGCTTTAGAAGAACTGAAAGCAGACATCTCTCTCTCTCTCTCTCTCTCTCTCTCTCTCTCTCTCTCTCTCTCTCTCTCTCTAGATAATACAAAGACAAAACACACCTTGGGAGTGATTGTACACCAACGCAAGGTCAACTGTCATATCATTATAGAATTGAACTTTGAAGTAATCCCGGAATTGGGAACATGGGTGTGACCTAGTCAGCTGGTATTCGTCACCTAAAAAAAAAACCAAAAAATTTTTAATATATATATAATTATATATATATATATATATATATATATATTATATATATATATATATATATATATATATATACTATCTCTAGCGGTTATTGTATATTAATAAAACCAAGGGAATGAATCAGACTACTATCCGAAGAGAGAGAGAGAGAGAGAGAGAGAGAGAGAGAGGAGAGAGAGAGAGAGAGATAAAATGCAGTTAATAGTAGATACTGTAAAGGAGAATTCTCTCTCTCTCTCTCTCTCTCTCTCTCTCTCTCTCTCTCTTGATGAAATTCGTGTTTTCTGGAAGGTCAAAAATGCGGTCTGTTTGTCACTGCATCTTATACTTTTTCAATAATAATAATAATAATAATAATAATAATAATGATAATAATGATAATATAATAATAATAATAATAATAATAATAATAATAATAATAATAATAATAATAATATCAGAACTTGACTACATAACATTGATGAAACACCCACAAAAGCAACAAAAAATCTTCGATATCTAATTATTATTATTATTATTATTATTATTATTATTACTATTATTATTATTATTATTATTATTATTATTATTATTATTATTATTATTATTATTATTATTATTATTATTTCTCGACAAAGGATACAAGCCTGATGTAAAATTGGCTTTAACCAAACTATCTAAATAACAGTTAAACACTCAGGTTCATTTTCATTTATTATCGACGGTCGCAACGAAGATATTTCAAATGCACTAATATTCTTGAGTAGGAAATTGTAAATATACTGATATTCACGACAGAAATATTGTAAATACACACATACGCATGATGGAAATATTTGAGATATATAAATATTCATGAGCGACGGAATTATTGTTAATATACTAATATAATATTCATGTGCGATGGAAATTTTAATATACTAATATTCACTTAGGATGAAAATATTGTTAATATACTAATACTCTTGAGCGGCTAAAACACTAAATATACTTATATATCATGGGCGACTTAACATATTGTAAATATACTAACATTCTAACATTCGTGAGCGAAGAATATATTGTAAATATACTAATATTCACGAAGGGCGAAAAGATTGTAAATATACTATATTCACGAGCGACTAAAATACCGTAAGTATATTAATATTCACGACGGAAATACTGTGAATATACTAATATTCAGGATGGAAATACTGTAAATATACTGATATTCACGACGGAAATACTGTAAATATACTAATATTCAGGATGGAAATATTGTAAATGTACTAATATTCACGAGCTACTAAAATATTGTAAGAACACTAATATTCGAGACGAAAACATTGTAAATATACTAATATTCGTGAGCGACAGAATAATTATAAATAAACTAAATACTGTTTATATAAAAATATTCACGAGGAACTTGAATAATGCCATTGACTTCAATAGAAATATATATATATGACAGTTATGATAATATTTTTATGGCTCCACAAAAAACTTATATTCGAATAGAATAGAACATAATTTAGCCTAAAGCACAAAGCAAGCGCTAGGACCTATGAGGTCATTCGGCGCTGAAACGGTAAATAGGCGGTAAGAAGATCTGAAAGGCGTAGAGAGAATATGAACGGAGGTACTGTAAAAAGGAATGAAAGGGGTTGCATCTACGGGCCTAAGGAAGGTGACGCTGCAAAGAACCTTAAGTACTATAGTAGATTCACATCAACCGTGCATCTGATGTCTAGGCCAGTTCCTCACGACGCTTCTGATCGGCTGCTGATAAGCCAATCACAGGGCTGGAAACTCTGTCTCTCTCTCGAGAGAGTTCATATAGGCAGGATATATGTTCCACCTCTCCTGAGGGATACTACGTCTTTCACAAGTATCCCTCAGGAGAGGTGGAACATGCATCCTGCCTATGTGAACTCTCTCCAGAGACCGAGAGTTTCCAGCCCTGTGATTGGCTTATCAACAGCCAATCAGAAGCGTCGTAAGGGACTGGCCTAGACATCAGATGCAAGGTTGATGTGAATCTACTATACCTTTAGTGTGCCGCGTGAGGTACACTGCCGGCACTACCCTGCTAGGGGGGGCTGGGGGAACGTATTTTGTATCTAGGCTCCAGTGTGTGCTACGTCTGCAATCATCTGCAACCTTGTTCCTGTTCGAAGAAAAAATTATATAAGTCTTTGCAGAAACAGACACAGGGCCGACTGGATAAGCTTATTATATATATTTCATTAAGAAATATCGAGAGTTATACACGCGAGTGAGAGAATTGCCGCTTTGTTTACGTAACCTATTGATGCAACGGCTAAGATCCCCCCGACGTAAATTTTATAATAGGTCAGGTTTGGGTCTTTGTGACGCGAGGTGATTGTGGAAACGAAAACAAGAGAAACCTTCTACATGTATTACTAAAGACAGCGTGACCATCTCAAGAATGTTGACAAAGTTCATTATTTCTCTCTCTCTCTCTCTCTCTCTTTCTCATACCAACACACACACACACACACACACACTGTAATAAGCACGCAAACACACAGACACACATATTCTAACTTATGTTCACGTAAACATAAACAAACGATTTTTTCTTGACATTTTATCAAGGACCACGATTCCCCTTTGATCACTCAAACGTCAAGAAACCTTGCTTTATTTGCAATACTAAATATCATGGAATTTCACGTAAGCGTTTAAAACAGGATCCATTTCTGGACGAGAAAACTCCTTACACATCAACTGGGGTCAGTAAGTAATAGACATTTCAGTCAAGAACTCCAGTTTTTCTTGGCAAAAATTTATATCTTCCCGATAACGGAACTTCCCTTAAAATCAAAACTTGGCGGTTAACATCTGCTAAATTTACCAGAAAAAAATTCAAGTGAATTTTGTCCAGTGAAACCATAATGCAATGATTATTTTATTGTGAAATTTATAATCAATTATTCCTGATAATGCCACGTCTATTTAAAAATAAAATGCAAAATTTCTTCTTGCAAAATTTGTGACAAATAATCAAAGGATAGCTTTTTTTTCCCGCGGAATGCCAAAATTAACGTTTAATGAATATTCCTGATATTGTCGAGCCCAGTGAAATCAATATGTAACTCCATATTAGATGCTAGAACTACACCCGGCAGACATCTTTATCTTCATGAGTGGTAGTTTGAATATTAACTCAGCTGTCATTTTTATAGCTCAGTATTAAAAAGTATAAAATTCCTCCCATATTTACATCAAAGGGCAAGAAGGGTGTGGTAACTTTAGCAGCAAAAAAAAAAAAAAAAAAAAAAAAAAAAAAAAAAAAAAAAAACTATGCTAAACGGAAGCTTTAATTCGCTAAATAAATAAAAATCTTGATATGTCAATTTCTCACGTAACCGTGTTACAAAATTGGCCCTATATGAATAACAAGCATCAAGAAGGGAGTATGCATGGAACATGAAACATGAAGTTGACGCCAAAGGCCCCAAGCGCTGGGACCTGTGAGGTCATTCAGAGCTGAAAGAGAAATCGGGAGTGGAAACGGTTTGAAAGGTGTAACAGGAGGAAAGTAGTGCCTACAGTGGACCACGTGAGGTTGCACTGATGGCACTACCCCTACAGCCCAACCCACACCCTACCCGCCCCCACGGGACGGCCATCATAAATACTTATGTGCAAACGTCTAAGTGGGCGGAAGCATTTGCAAGAAATTCCGCGAGAGAGAGAGAGAGAGAGAGAGAGAGAGAGAGAGAGAGAGAGACTGCAAGTGGATGAGAAATTACAAGCAAAAAGTGGTTCAATCAGACTCCCTAAGAGAGAGAGGGAGAGATGAGACGGTGAGGAGAATATGAAGATGGAGAGAGAGAGAGAGAGAGCCCCTTACCCAATGTGTATTAACCCACAAAGGGAGTGACTGTTTCAGTCAGTTTGACCTTAAGTAATAGGGGGGTTTGGGGGGGGTGGGGGGGGGGGGGCAGACTCGTCAAACGCAGGCTCATTCAGTGATCTACTCGCTCGGAGTTCAGACATCCTTCAGGAAAAGGTTCAGTCTCACGCCTTGCTTCAGGGCTTTTCATGAGAAATGGCTGAAATGGCTAAAAATGTCTTTAGTATTTAGAATATCTGTCTTCTTCGTTTAATAATTACGTGCTGTTTCGTTTTCTGGTTATTTTAGGGTCCATGTGACGCACTATATATATATATATATATATATATTATATATATATATATATGATATATATATATATATATAGTATATATATATATAATGATATATATATAAATACATATATATATATATATATATATATAAATGTATTTCTATACCAAGTAGCAGTTCGAATCCCACCGGAGACGAAGCAATTAACAAATATAATTCCCTTTGGGTGGAAGTTATTCTCGAGATAAGAGTGAACTGGATATTAAATTATATACATATACGTATGTATATGTATATTATTATGAAATAACAGAAAAACTCGTTTTTGACCTTAATATCTGTGACGCCAAATAACTCACATCCAACCCAATCAATGGATTATCCCAAATGCCAAGTGACTGAAGCATTGAATCAAAACGCGTGAATATTTCCTTGAGAATCGAATCCTCTAAAATTATCTTAACTGCCTTACAATTTACGAAGCTGCTTTTAACTTTAGTTTTCGTCGATTTAACTTCTCATTAACTCTGAACAGTCCTTAATCCACGCCCCAATTTATGGCCTAAGATTATGCTGAATATATCAGCTTTTATTGAGCCTGAGAAGAGGTCCAGGGTCGCTGATTAAGACTTTATTTGGTCGTATCTTACAGATTTTTCAAACTTATCACGGCCCGATTGGTTGGTTCTGGTCTAGGGGTCCACATCGAGCTTCTTAACTACCTTCAAAACTCTTCATTGTTATGAGACATGCTAAAATCAAGTCACATCTTACAGATTTAAAAAAAAATTCATCTTGTATTGATTGGTTGGGTAAACTGTAGGGGGTCCACAGCAGGCTTCTTGATTCCCTTTAAAACCCAGTGTTTTTCAAAGGCTGGTTTAACTTAAACTAACCAACCATAAAGATCTGTCTAGGAAAAAATACCACAAACATTTTAAAATCAACTTTGTTATTTATCAATTTGTCAGTTTATATTTCCTTTTTAATAAGTGATCTCATCTTTACGTGTTTCCCTTCACCTTCTGTTACGTCTTTCTGGTAATAATAATAATAATAATAATAATAATAATAATAATAATAATAATAATAATAATAATAATAATAATAATAATAATAATGCTAAGAAATCCACAATCTCGTGAAAAACAATTTATGTATTAAAAATCCACAATCATACAGTAAACTGTATATTACTATGTAAAAGACAAAAAGCTTTTTTTTTCTTTTACATAGCAATACAGATTTATATTATACAAACAGCATTAATAATAAAACGTAATATTGGTTTTACAGACTAGTAATGTTACGTTAAAAGATCAAACCTGCCGTTTTTTGGTTTCTTTAAATCAGGGACTACAGACCCCCTACAGTTCGCCTTTTAAAAAACGCAGGTTGCGCAGTTTAAAAATTCAAATAATACAACTTCGTGTAAAGTCCTTTGGATTAAAGCTGACGCAGCTTATTAAAAGTTAACTTTGCTTATTAAAAGTTAACTTTGCTTATTAAAAGTTAACTTTGCTTATTATAAGTGAATTTTAGTCTTCAAAGATAGTTAGGTATAAAATCCTCATTCTCATTTAGAGATGCCTTCTAGAACAAAAAACAACGATGATAATAATAAAAATAATAATAATAATAATAAAATAATAATAATAATAATAATAATAATAATAATAATAATAATAATAATAATAGTAAGCAATCCAAGTTACTTTAGAAAAAAAGACAAATAATAACAGTATCATTGGTTACACTCCGCATTAGTGTATAATAATAATAATAATAATAATAATAATAATAATAATAATAATAATAATAATAATAATAATAATAATAATAATAATAATAATAATAATAATAATAATGTCATTACTGACGGTCCACATTAATAGAATGAATAATATAATAACAATAACAGTGTCATCTTTCTGTTATAATTGTTGCTACGAGGTCCAGCTACCTTCTAAAACGCTCCGCCGGTTGAGCAAGAATTATTCGTTGCAAAAAAGAAAGAGCGATCTGTCCAATTTAACAAAGCTAAAAACTCTCCTGTTTTATACTTGCCAAAGCATTAGTCGAAACCAACCAACCACCACCAGTATTACCTTCTACGGCCAAATCGCGCAATGCCACAACCTTGAACTAAGCAAGCCTTAGCAAGGGGGAGGAGGAGGAGGAGGAGGTCCTGGGTGTCAGTGTGTAACTTTCGGGACTGTGAACCGATGTATACAAATTAAGTACGAAAAGTTTGCTTACTTTTGAGAGGTGTAAATATAACTTGGTCGAATACGCCATTTCTCTCGACGCCCTTTGTTTTCGGGGGTGGAAAAGTAATGGTATATTAGACGCCATAAGGTTACAGAGATGGTTGCATACCTTACAACAGCTGTTACGCCCTCACACACACACACACACAAACACAATAGGAACAGCTGAGTGGAACAGCATAGTGGAACATGCTGCATATGTTCATTAACACTATCGCCAAGTAAACGCTATGGAGGAGGAGGAGGAGGAGGAGGAGGAGGAGGAGGAGGAGGAGGGGGAGGAGAGATAGAGAGAGAGAGAGGAGGAGGAGGAGGAGGAGAGAGGAGAGGCGAGAGAGGAGAGAGGAGAGAAGGAGAGAGAGAGAGAGAGAGAGAGAGGCAGGCAGGCTGTAGGAGGAATTTCCACCTATAGCTAAAAGATCTTGGTATAATTACGAAATTAAATTTTTTCTGTTTTCTGTCGGGGAAGTGGATCGATGATTTTTTAATATGCAACGAGAGAGAGAGAGAGAGGAGAGAGAGAGAGAGAGAGAGAGAGAGAATGCACGTGAGGTTTTGAGAGAAGGCGTGAAATTGCAGGTAATAGTCGAGGCAGAAAAGGAATTCTCTCTCTCTCTCTCTCTCTCTCTCTCTCTCTCTCTCTCTCTCTCTCTCTCTCTTTCTGGTAAGCAATATTGTCTGTGATAACCAACAGCAAAATATATATGAGAGGGGAACAGACTTCTATCCGAAGAGAGAGAGAGAGAGAGAGAGAGAGAGAGAGAGAGAGAGAGAGAGAGAGATTGCAGACTTAGGGTTCCTCTCTTTGCTAATCCAATGGGGTTTTGTAACGAGAGGGCTATCCGTACAATACTGTTCGACGTTTGACGTTATTGCTAAATGAAGTTGGCCTTATGCCAACAGAAGCACTAGCTCGTGCGAGCACGCCTTCAGAAACTCTGGAAAAAGCAGCCACTGAATCATAAATCTCGGAAGATTGAATGAATCATTTAATAGGCAAACGAGTTTATTCGTAATTTCTAGTATTTTTCCTTGCTGACTAGGCTTGGTGATTTTTTTATTTAAAAAAATGATAAAAAACTACAATGATTAGTGATTTATTTTATTTTTTATTTGTTTTTTTATTTGTTAGATGTTTTTTTCAATCCTTTTTTTTTCCTCAATATGTATTTTATGACAGAATTACTATTGATTTATCCTTTAGGTTTCCATTTCTGGCCTAAAGTATTTGTACTTGTAATGTTTTTTATATCAAGATAAATAGATGCAAAACAGTTATGCTTAAGTTTTTGTTAACCTCCAAACTATATTTTTCAATTTGTTTGTTTCCAAATAGAAAAAAATAAAAAAAACAGAAAAAATCATGATTTTTTTCATGAAAAAATCAATGATTTAATCACTTGATTAAATCAGTTTGATTTCATCATTGCCAACCCTGTTGCTGACTTATTGTTTCGTTATGATTGATTTCATACCAGGATAAAACATGAACAATTATTTATGATTTCTTCTAAAATAATTTTCCATTATTATTATAATATACATTTATGCAGAAAGACGACGCATTTTGAAGTTTAACAGGACTGTCATTCATACAATTTGTGCTTCCAAATCGAACAGTGCAAATGAAATAATAACACTGGTAGACTTCTGCCTTTATATAAGAAATGTACGAAGAAAGAGACCATAGCAAGAAGATAAACGAAAAATAAACAAACTTAAATGTACACACGTACAAACACACACACATACACATATAAATAAATAAATAAATATAAATATATGATATATATATTATATATATATATATATGATATATATATATATATATATATATATATATAATATATATATATATATATATATATAAATCATAACCTCGACAAAAGTAATAAGATCTGGAGAAAGCCGCCTTTCCAAGAGCTGACCAACTTATAGATTCATTTTCAGAAAAAAAAAAAAAGACGAGGAAAGTTGAATTTACAAAAGTTGTCCGGAACTTCCCTGATAAAAGAACCGGAATATTTTTTTCCCTAACAGTGGTCTGGGAAAACTTTCTGTCAAAGTAGAAAAGTAGTGTGATTTCGTGCTGATAAAATAAAAAAAAAACACACACACAAACTCTAAGAAGCATCAAGAGCAGTTAGTCTTAAGACTGATTCGAGGCCCTCTTGCTGAGCTTAAACATGATGGCCAAAAAGAACAGACCACTCACCTTTTTTTTAAACATGCATACTCCTATTCCAAACCTCCTCATCCAATAAATGATTGTCTAATGAAGAAAATTCAACAGAAAAGTACTGTAACGGTCAGCCCTCATATGTCTCTGAGGGAAGTCTGTGTGTGTGTGTCTGTGTGTGTCTGTGTGTGTCAGATAAGTCACTCTGTACCTGACAGCCTCCGTAGTACCGCTCACTACAGAAGCTGTCAGTCAGGTAACTGTCTATCTGTCCATCTCAACCTTTAGACAACCGATATTTTTATCGTCTAGCAGTTCTATTGCATCCAATCATGTGATGGAAGACCAAACAATGTTTAGGCATACACCTGGATGTTTACTCTCTCTCTCTCTCTCTCTCTCTCTCTCTCTCTCTCTCTCTCTCTCTCTCTCAAACACACACACACACACACAAACACAAAGCTCTTCTTGACATTCTCGAACTCTATTGAATTTCACTACTAATTTGAAAAATAGTTTCAAAATCTAGTTTATATACGTTTCTCTCCTCAGTTGTTACAAGCTTATTCTCGTCTGTGTCAAATAAAGTTTTGAAACTAATATGAATTATTATTTAATTATTATTATTATTATTATTATTATTATTATTATTATTATTATTATTATTATTATTCAAAAGATGAAACCTATTCACATGGAACAAGCCCACCAGAGGGGCCACTGACTTTGAAATTCAAGCGTCCAAAGAATATGGTGGCGCTATTTTGAAAGAAATTAATAAAATATACAGAAGAAGAGAACAGTTATTAGAAAAAATAAAAATCAATTAATTAATAAACAAAATGAAAAATGTTAATCATTAATAGAATAGCGAGGAGAATTATTTTTAAGGTGTTAACGTTACTAAAGGTGAATCAACACTAAAAAAAATTAAAAATAAAAAAAAATAAAAAATGAAGAAAAGAGGAGAATTAGTCCTCTGGAAGAAAACCACAGCCAAACCCAATATAAGCCAAAAGTACCTTTGCTTGCTGATTGAGAAACGAAAACATATGATCACGTCCGACCCTCCTGAAAGCTCCGCCCACTGCCATTAGTTGCCAGACTTCATTATAGGGCTGTATAGCTTGACAAACAACGCTCGTTACCTACGTCTTCTATTCTCTCTCTCTCTCTCTCTCTCTCTCTCTCTCTCTCTCTCTCTCAACATACAAGCAAAGGAATGTGTAAGGAGGGAGGAACGTTGGGGTTTATCCTTAAAGGAATCTAATAGGCCTAGACCTTGAAGGAAAGTTTTTTTTTTTTTTTTTTCAGGAATGACTGGAAACATAGCAGAAATAACAAAGGCCCCCTGTCTTGGTAGGATTTTAAGAAAATATCCCATTTCTAAAGGGCCCCCCTTTTTATGGTAGGATTTTAAGGAACGGTCCTATCTCTGCTACCCTTTCTATTCCCCCGACAAATGAGGACTCACAGAGTACCTCAAGGTTAGAACTTCTGCCCTTCTAGATTGAAGCTATACCTCTTTATTTTCCTAGTCTATAACCACAACTACAGAATTCAGATGCGGACATGCGAAATTCACAACGACTGGATCAACGATCCCCTAAATCATTTCCCCCGTAAAGGTGTAGAGTCCCATCAGTGTGCCTCTTGTGCCGCACTGTAGACATGACTGAAGATCATCTGCAGCGACCCTTCGGTATCCCAAGCTGCACCCACCTTTTAAGCTTTTAACTTTTATCTCTGTTCACTCTTCCTTTCTTCCGTCTAGCTACTCTAGCTACCGCTTTTTATCATAAGCACCGACTGGCTGGAAGTGCCCCGGTGATTGGCCTCACTGCCAAACCGTCATAAATCAATCAGCCCGAAGCCTTTTCTTTCCCTGATCCGGATAATCAACTGAACCTCAGCAAAAACCTTACATTTTCCCGTTAAGTTTCCCTGCTGCAAGTGAAGGGATGAAATACAGTCAACTGTGTGAGGAGTAATTCCTCTCCTGGCGTTTTGAAATTAGCAATGGTTCTGAACGTAAATTACTGGAAGAGGTCCAGAAGAAGAATCAATACCTCCATCAGCAAAATTTTACACACGGTTATGTTAGTTCTGAAAGTAAATTACTGCAAGAGACCCAGAAGAAGAATTAATACCTCCTTCGGCAAAATTTTACGCACGGCTATGTTAGTTCTGAAAGAAAATTACTGGAAGAGATCCAGAAGAAGAATTAATACCTCCTTCGGCAAAATTTTACGCACGGCTATGTTAGTTCTGAAAGAAAATTACTGGAAGAGATCCAGAAGAAGAATTAATACCTCCTTCGGCAAAATTTTACACACGGTTATGTTAGTTCTGAAAGAAAATTACTGCAAGAGACCCAGAAGAAGAATTAATACCTCCTTCGGCAAAATTTTACACACGGTTATGTTAGTTCTGAAAGAAAATTACTGCAAGAGATATAGAAGAAGAATTAATACCTCCTTCGGCAAAATTTTACACACGGTTATGTTAGTTCTCACCCCAAAATTACTGAGAGACCCAGAAGAAGAATACCTCTCGGCAAAATTTTTACGACGGATGTTAGTTCTGAAAGAAAATTACTGGAAGAGATCCAGAAGAAGAATCAATACCTCCATCAGCAAAATTTTACACACGGTTATGTTAGTTCTGAAAGAAAATTACTGGAAGAGATCCAGAAGAAGAATTAATACCTCCTTCAGCAAAATTTTACAGACGGTTATGTTAGTTCTGAAAGTAAATTACTGGAAGAGATCCAGAAGAAAAAGAATTAATACTTCCATCAGCAAAATTTTAAACACAGTAAGTTAGTTCTGAAAATAAATTACTGTAAGAGACCCAGAAGAAGAAGAATTAATACTTCCATCAGCAAAATTTCATACACAGTATGTTAGTTTCGTTGTCTTCGGGACACTCTTTAGTGATGCCAAGACTGACTGGAACAATCGTTGTTGAAGCCACAAAAGTGTCATCGAATAATAGTTAGTTTTTTAATTTGCCTTGCGAGATCATGGTTTCAAATGGTTATGAAATAAAGTTTTGACGTTTTTCAACTTACTGAATTGAACTGAATATAGCATTTAGGCCAAAGGCCAAGCATGGGACCTATAAAAGGTCATTCAGCGCTGAAACGGAAATTGACAGTAAGGTTTGAAAGGTGTAACAGGAGGAAACCCTTAAACAGTTGTACTATGAATCTAGTGTTAGGAGAGGGTGGACAGTAAGATAATATGAAAGGAGGCACAGTAAAAGGAACGAAAGTGGCCGCAGCTAGGGACCGAAGGCACGGTGCAAAGAACCGTAAGTAATGCCTACAGTGATGCACATGAGGTGCACTGACGCACTAACCCCCTACGGAGTTTAACATATTAAACAGAATCTTCAGATTTCTACTGCAGTGACCATCCCAAGACTTTACAGTGAGGTAGATTCCAAGTAGAGCCATCCCACTTTGTGGCAGTTAACCTTCCAGCTAACTAACCTGACATCACTGAATTTAATTCCAGCAATATTTCTTCCAGCCTGCATCGCCAATAACCTCCTAAGGCAATTGCACGCTAACCTCTGTTTAATCTTTTAAAAAACATTACACAGTCCTTCTAAGGGAAGACCCAAATATCAAAATCATGAGGACTTACAAGCAGGTCGGGGGCGAATCTAAGTTAACCGAGATGTTTCTCTTCAGAAACAACATTTTAAAAGTGCTAAGCGTTTAAGTAAAAAGATAAAAAAAAGATTTCGCAACGTGGGACGATGTTCGTATGAGCATCCAACAAATTAAAACCTGCTTTGAGTAAAAACGTGATCGCAATAAACGAGATGAGAAGCCTAAATCCCACCCGCCAAACACCCCCCTTCCATTTTTTTCATTTCTAAATTGAGGTGTAATTTTTTTTTTTTTTTTTTTAATAAGTGGGGTATCTTCTTTCTGTATTTCCTTTTACCTCATCTTGCCTCTTTCAAGTGAACACCATAATATTAATATTCTTTGGAAGCTAGAATTGCAAGTCGAATGGCCCCATTTGGTGGGCTTGTTCCATAGGAACAGGATTCCCTAAATAATACTAAAAATAATAATGGTAATAATAATGCTACTGTCAGATTTACGCTTCAAATGATGTTGCACTGTAAAAGGCTGCTTCTTGTTACCCAGACCAAAAACGAACTCAAGAATTATGTTTATACACAAACCGCTTCATCGTAATTCACACACACAAGACTGTTGACTCCTTCGATGAACATTATTCTTTTCTTCTTGGTTACAGATCGGGTTCCATATTAGGAAGATTATTAGTTGGGAAATGCCCGAGAAGATTTCAGAGAGTGCTTTCACTACCTTGATGAGAATATTCTTTTTGCTTATTTATTGGCAGCGTTGCTCGTGGGTTGGGGACCTGGTATTGCATGCAACTTTATCAGGGGGTTAAAGACAGCCGATGAAGGTGTCAATTAAGCACAATAAACTGGGGAAAACATAAAGACATGGTAAAGACAAGGGTGATATACAAGAAACTAATAAGGCACAATAAACTGGAAAAACATAGACATGGTAAAGACAAGGGTGACATACAAAAAATTAATAAAGCCCAATAAAATGGGAAAACAAAGACATGGTAAAGACAAGGGTGATGTGCAAAAAATCAATAAAGCACAATAAACTGGGAAAACATAAAGACATGGTAAAGAAAACGGTGATATACAAGAAATGTATAAGGGTAAATGGAGGGTTAAAACCAGGTGATGAAGTTGTAAATAAAGGAATGTAAAGTGGAGAAACATGAAAAACATGATTAAAACAATGACGAGCGTGATAAGAAATGAGAATAAATAAATAAACAAATAAATAAAAGATAACTATGAATGCAATTTTGGGCGTATATATCTCCTGAAACACAAACCTGAGAAAAAGAATAAAGGCAGGTGTACAACGCTACAAATAAAAACGAAAAGGAAAATTGAAAAAAAAATAAACGGTCAAACCTCTCTCTGAGATACCTTTCGAAACAGGAAACCCTAAGAGTGAAAAAAAAAAAAAAAAAAAGTTCACGGAAGCGAAACAGGTAACAAGAATTGAAAAAAAAGGAAAGAACAGTAACAGTAACTGCACACACACACGCACCCACACATGGGTCAAGAGTAGCAGGGGGAAGGGAGGGGGAGGTGCGGGGGATGGAGTAAGGGCGATGGGCAGGACCCATAAAAACCGCCGTAACTAGCATAGGCCCCACGACCTAACGTTGGCGGGCCCCCAAAGCCCACACCGATGATGCAACGGGTCTACGAGAGAGAGAGAGAGAGAGAGAGAGAGAGAGAGAGAGAGAGAGAGAGATTAGTAACTAGAACGCGATTCGTTTTCGACGGTATTTCGTCATGTTTTGGGTCGTTTTCGACGGTATTTCGTCATGTTTTGGTAGGGCGAGTTATTGATAAAACTTACGAACTTATCTTTCGTGAGAATATTCTCAACAATGGTGTATGAGATTGGTTACGAAGGCATAAATATACACTAAACGTCCGTGGTATTAATTCTTAAGTTATGCAAGATTATGGGTACTTAACCTGAGTAGGTATTATGACATTAAAAAAGGTTACATGGGTATTCAGTTAGTTATTTCAGGAAGACTTTCTTCACAACTGTAGGTGGGTGAGAATCTGACAAAAAAAAAAAAAAATAAATAAACAAATAAAAAGGGAACAATTTAAAATGAATACATGAGAACAAATTCATTCAAAAATAAATAAATAAAAAGGGAACAATTTAAAATGAATACATGGGAACAAATTCATTCAACAGCATATCTATCTATCTCTCTCTCTCTCCTTTTTTTCTTCATAAACACCAGTAAATCTCTCGCCCCCAAGACAGATTGCACACACACACATACACATACATACACACACACACACAACACATACACACACACTCCCTCAACGCTTACGCCGGCCAGAACTTTCACTTTCACCAGGGTATATATCAAATGCTCCCTTACGATGCCTTTCTCGCGAGAAAATCTCGAAAGAAAGGAAAAGGTGTTTTGTACTGGGAGTGATCTCGTATTTATATCGACGCGCCCTTTCTCTCTCTCTCTCTCTCTCTCTCTCTCTCTCTCTCTCTCTCTCTCTCCACCCTAAGCATGGACTACATGTGACGTCATGTATACCTAAACTCTATTCCCTTAATAATATACCAGAGCACTTTGTTTCTATTCTATAAAGAGAGAATTCAAGACACAAATTTTAAGTTCACTTCTAAGTTATACAGATTAAAACGACATGCACCTGTAATTCCATCAGATTAATAGCCTTACACGCCTGTATGTATGGACACAGGTGTATTAACACCTGTAACCTGATTTCAGCGCTAATGGCTTAATTGCATTTCACAGTCAACTATGCGGTTGATGGGTGTACATGAGTACACGAGCGTTGGTACACTGACATGGGTGTACAGAAGCACCTGTTCGTGAATGTACAACACCCGAGGCAGTGCTTCAGTGCAAAGGTGTATTGCAAAACCCGTGTATACCGCTCTTGTCTGCGTACATAAATAAAGGTTTTATACACAGCGTATCTGCACGTTTAATTATACGAATACACAGCGTATTTCTACGCTCAATAGAACACATATGAATACACAATGTATTTCAACAAGTATGTATACATACGAATACATAGCGTATTTGTATGCTTAATATTACACGTAATACATCACATATACGCAAATACGTATCCATACTAATACACAGCGTATTTTTACGCTTGATATAACACTTATGAACACACAACGTGTGTAAAGAAATACTTAAACATAAGAATACACAGCGTATTTGTATACTTAATATTGCGCATAATACATATGCATACAAATCCGTATACATACGAATACCCAGCGTATTTGAATGCTTAATATTGCGCATAATATATATGTATACAATTACGTATACATACGAATACACGGCATATTTGTGCTCTTAATGTAAAAACTTACGAATACACAACGTATTTATACCCTTAATACACAGCATTTTTGTGCCGTTAATATAAAAACTTACGAATACACACCGTATTTATATACCCTTAATACACAGCATATTTGTACGCTTAATATAAAAACTTACGAATACACAACGTGTTTATATACTCTTAATACACAGCATATTTGTACGCTTAATATAAAACTTACGAATACACAACGTAATTATATATCCTTAATACAAAGCATATTTGTACGCTTAATATAAAAACTTCCGAATACACAACGTGTTTATATACTCCTAAAACACAGCATATTTGTACGCTTAATATAAAAACTTACGAATACACAACGTATTCATACCCTTACATTAGCAGGCACGAAACTCATTTTCGTTGCACCGAATGTAATAGACACGCAGCTTTGTTTAATCGACGTGTCAATTGATTTAAAAAGCCATTACCTTTACGTTTAACTCGCTCCGGCATTTAAGAATGACTGTGTACTGTGCAGACAGATTCCAGGTAGTCCAATTTGCATAAAGTGCGGACTTTTATAAAGGGGCGCTCTTAAAAGGTGGTGACCACTTCTGAGGAATGTTGATAGCTTAAAGGAACCGAGGTGGTTCAGTTTAGAAGACAGACGGTCGCGTTCTGGTTTGATCTAAAACATATACTTTTGAATATTCGGCTTTTACATTTGTCCAGGAAATTTAACTGTTCGTGCATGTGTGTACAGACGGTCTTTGTATAATTTGCTGGTGTATATACATACAGATAATATATATATATATATATATATATATATATATATATATATATATATATATATATATGTGTGTGTGTGTGTGTGTGTGTGTGTGTGCGTGTTTATATACATATCCAAGAAACACAATTAAAAACTATTAATCACATTGTTTAATTCGTAAATCTCTAAGAATATTCATCACTATGAAAGGAGGGCGTCACTTAAAAGTACAGTCAATATAATTTCAAAATACATTACAACCCAATGAAAGAGTACGGCATATTCAGAGGTGGAAATCGACAAACACACAAACACACACACTCAGCCAATGGCCCTCTTCGATAAATCCATTACTGCGTGTTTGGGATTTATTAAAACTTACCCCTCGCACCTGATTAGTTTCCGAACACAATACTGATGACTCTTTGATTGGGAAACTTGCTCATAATGGAAACTGAGAATGAGAGGGGGGGAGGGGGGGGAGTTGTTATTCTTGGGAGACGGTGGTCCGCTGCTGGGGGTGATGCGGGTTAGGTGACGGAGAAACAATGGTTTGGCGAAACAGCAGGGATGCAGGTGAGATGGAGCAACAACGATTTTGATAAACGATGAAACACACGAAGTAAAACAGGTGAGATGGAGAAACAACGTTTTTGATAAACAATGAAAAAAGATAAACAATGAAACAAACGAAGCCGTTGAGATCAAGAAACCACGATTGTGATAAAAAAAAAGAAAAAAAACAAGAAAAGCAGGTGAGATGGAGAAACAACAATTTAGAGAAACAACAGGGAAGCAGGTGAGACGGAGAAACAACAATTTTGATAAACAATGTAAAAATGGAGAAAAGCAGGTGAGATGGAGAAACAACTATTTAGAAAAACAATAATTTGGATAAACAACTGAGAAGCAGGTGATATGCAGAAACAGCGATTTTGATAAAGGATGAAAAAACAAGAAAAGCAGGTGAGATGGAGAAACAACAATTTGGATAAACAACGGAGAAGAAGGTGAGATGGAGAAACAACTATTTAAAGAAACAATAATTTGGATAAACAACGGAGAAGAAGGTGAGATGGAGAAACAACTATTTAAAGAAACAACAATTTGGATAAACAACGGTGAAGCAGGTGAGATGGATAAACAACGGAGAAGCAGGTGAGATGGAGAAACAATCATTTGGACAAACAGCAGGAATGCAAGTGAGATAGAGAAACAAACTTCAAATATCCACTTACCCAGATAAACAAAGAATCGGTTAACTCGAACAATGCATCACTGAAAACTCATACATCACTGTGACCATTTAATCCAAATCTGTCAAATTAAAGTCTTATAACGACCCTCTCCCAGCGAACGCAAAAATGACCTACGGTTTTTTCTTTCTTCTTGTTATTCAAATAACCGACGAGATAGATGCGCATGAAGTGTTTCGTCGCTTGTTATATATATAAACACTTTGGGATTGTCGGTTATGCAGTCGACGGGGATATAAAAGAATAGGGTAGTGGCACGCCACCTTTACTCCCTTTATAAATTCAGTAGGTCTCTCTCTCTCTCTCTCTCTCTCTCTCTCTCTCTCTCTCTCTCTGCTTCTCTTATTCTCTTTTGCTCTCTGTCTTCCTCTCTGTCTCTCTTTCTCTTTATTTCTTTCTTTCTATTCACTTTTTTTTTCTCTCTCTCTGTCCTTCTCTTATGCTCTCTATCTCTGTCTCCCTTCCATTCTATCTCTGTTTCTCTCCATCTTCCTGTGTTTGTGTGCGCGTCTCTCTCTCTCTCTCTCTCTCTCTCTCTCTCTCTCTCTCTCTCTCTCTCTCTCTTTATATATATATATATATATATATATATATATATATATATATTTCATTAATTAAATTTCTATAAGAAATTTCATAAATTTTTAATCATACCCTTAAACACACTAAAGTTGTGTTGATTAGGATGGTAATAAAAAAGAACAATTCTATATCGATATTTATTCAAGGCATTGAAATGGCTAATAATAATTAATTTTGACTCCGGGCATTTGTTGCTGTCGGACGAAATATGTATAAAAACAGTAACAAATTTATATCTATGTATTATTTCCTTATATTTCACCAGTAGGTCTATTCCTCTCTTCAACTTCAAGTCAAGAATGTCTGACAACTGAATCTTTATTTTTTCAATTTAGTATATTTTTCATAACACTTTTAAGAAGCTTTCTCATTTTATGAAATATATAATAAATAATAATAATAATAAATAATAATAATAATAATAATAATAATAATAATAATAATAATAATAACGAAGCGTTGAGAAAGCCACAACGATGTTAGTACACACACACACACACACACACACACACACACACACACACACACACACACACATATAAATATGTGTGGCGCCGTGGAGGAGTTGGTTAGGTCGTCAATAGACTTAAGTCAAGTTAAGCAACATTGGGGCTGGTCAGTCGTTGGATGGGTGACCGCTCTCCTCGGCGTTGATTCCTTCCTTGGGAAAGGAAAGGATCTTTACCATAATTTCCTCAGTCTACTCAGCTGTAAATGAGTAACCTATCCCTGATGGGTAGGGTCCAGCTATGGGTTAAATAGCAAAACTCAGCAATGATAAAGGAAAGAAATGAAAAGAATAAACGACAACGACGTAAAATGGAACCTCTGGCAACAGAGGAGCCTCGTCCGGCAACCAGGTATACAACCCAATTGTAGGGGAAGACGGTCAGGTACTTGGAGGTCGTCATCCAGCAACTGATCACCACAACGACAGTAATCAACAGCCTGAGATTGGAGCTAACAGAGGCAAAAAAGGGAAGAAAATGGACAAAATCAAAGAGAAGAAAAATAAACGGAAATATGGAGATGCTACATCAGAAGCAACCCGACGGAGAAGAGAGGATATAGAAGAAGATTGATCAACATCTGGAATGAGAGGAATAACACCCCCCAAGCAGAGCAGAGGCTGGCAGACCAAGTAAGGAACATAAAGAAAAAGAACTGGCTCTCCCCAACAGAAAGAGAAGAACTGGAAAGGGAAATGTCACACGACAACGAATTACACGAAGACGAACTGAGAGACGATGCCACAGAAGACGACAGGGAGGATGAAGTATCAAACAACGACACACAAAGAAACACCGACGAAGTAACAGAGAGGACGGAATGGGTAAAATGAAAAAGATTAGACAATGGATGGAGCCAGATACAGAGAGAACAAAGATCCCCTCCATGAAAGCCTACAACACCAAGAAATTAAGGGAGAAAACAAGTGAGGTCAATGAAATAATGGGCCTAATACACACCACCAGTATCACAGAAACAAATAACTTGACATATGCAGGAGCAAGATTAGTAGCAGAACTGAATGGGGATTCGAACAACACCAACACCACCGTCCACAAACCAACCCAACAGAAACCAAAACAGCAACCTCCTTGGTAAAAAGGCGGAAACCCTGGAAAAAAGCAACCAAATCGATGGTGATGAGATC
This sequence comes from Macrobrachium nipponense, assembly GCF_015104395.2. Classification (NCBI taxonomy): domain Eukaryota; kingdom Metazoa; phylum Arthropoda; class Malacostraca; order Decapoda; family Palaemonidae; genus Macrobrachium; species Macrobrachium nipponense. The sequence goes on from NC_087204.1 coordinate 105,557,361, forward strand.
TGACTTGAGTAAACTGAAAGAGATGGCAGAGAAAAGGCTAAGAAGCAAGAAAACAAGGGAGGAACTCAACGAGAAATACAAAGTACAAGAGAGGGGACTAAACAACACAATAGAAGATGTAAAACAGAGGCTTAAGGCCAAAGCACACAAGATCCAACGGTACATGAACAGGAATAAGGGATACCAACAGAACAAACTATTCGGAACCAACCAGAAAAGACTATACAGCCAACTAAGAGGGGGAAGACAACCACCCAGAAATTCCTGAAGCCGAACCAAGTAAGAGACTCTGGGAAAAACATATGGAGCATCCGGTGATTCACACAACAAACATGCAACATGGCTCCAGGAAGTCAAGGAAGAAGAAACAGGGAGAATAAAACAAAGATTCACAGAGATCACGACAGACACAGTCAGACACCAACTAAAGAAAATGCCAAACTGGAAAGCCCCAGGTCCCGATGAAGTCCATGGATACTGGCTCAAAAACTTCAAGGCCCTACACCCACGAATAGCAGAACCAACTCCAGCATTGTATCTCAAATCACCAAGCAACCCAAATGGATGACCACAGGAAGAACATCCTTAGTACAAAAAGACAAGAGTAAGGGAAATATAGCCAGTATAACTACAGGCCTATCACCTGCCTACCAATAATGTGGAAGTTACTAACAGGTATCATCAGTGAAAGGCTATACAACTACCTAGAGGAGACAAACACCATCCCCCACCAACAGAAAGGCTGCAGAGGGAAGTGTAGGGGCACAAAAGACCAGCTCCTGATAGACAAAATGGTAATGAAGAACAGTAGGAGAAGGAAAACCAACCTAAGCATGGCATGGATAGACTATAAGAAAGCCTTCGACATGATACCACACACATGGCAATTAAACAATGCCTGAAAATATATGGGGCAGAGGAAAATACCATCAGCTTCCTCAAAATACAATGCGCAACTGAATACAATACTTACAAGCTCTGGAATAAGACTAGCAGAGGTTAATATCAGGAGAGGGATCTTCCAGGGCGACTCACTGTCCCCACTACTCTTCGTAGTAGCCATGATTCCCATGACAAAAGTACTACAGAAGATGGATGCCGGGTACCAACTCAAGAAAAGAGGCAACAAATCAACCATCTGATGTTCATGGACGACATCAAGCTGTTATGGTAAGAGCATCAAGGAAATAGATACCCTAATCCAGGACTGTAAGGATTGTATCTGGGGACATCAGGATGGAGTTTGGAATAGAAAAATGCGCCTTAGTCAACATACAAAAAGGCAAAGTAACGAGAACTGAAGGAATAAAGCTACCAGATGGGAGCAACATCAAACACATAGATGAGACAGGATACAAATACC
>NC_087204.1:105568723-105578723 GCF_015104395.2 Macrobrachium nipponense
TCCGAATAGGACCGAAAGTACTCGGCCAACTCATTTTTCATTTTTTTTCCTTCGTGGCAAAAAACCTTTATTTATACATAGCATCACGTTTTATATACTTCGTGATCAAGTTATTCATATATATATATATATATATATATATATATATATATATATATATATATATATATATATGCTTATATGTCACTGAATGGAGCGTGACAATATAATTTAGCCAAGGCCCCAGGAAAAATAAAAGGAACGCAGTAACGAGCGCTTTCGCGTTATTTTAACACATCTTCGAGGTACAGTGTACCTCGAAAATGTGTTCAAACAACGGAAAAGCACTTGGTACGCCTTCTTTTATTTTTTCCTGGGCCTTGGATATATATATATATATATATATATATATATATATATATATATAGGATATATATATATGATGGCAATTATCACATCTTGAATTAATATATTTTCATGTATGTAAACCGAAGGGGAATTTTTTTAGTTGATAATAATTTCGTCCTCTTGTGGGTTCGAACCACCGCCTAGCGGACGGAGAAGAAATTAGGACGTCAGTGACGTTATCGATTCGGCTAAAATATAGTATATGGGTGTATATATGTATGTTTATTACATACATACATACATACATACACACATACATACATACATACATACATACATCATCGCTTTCATATTTACAGACGACCAGTCCTCGGTCCGCTGTACAAGCCCGAAAACGTTTTGTTTTCCTTGACTTAGAGCGAAAACAACTTCGGGGCGTCGCCGTCGGTTTCTTCGAAGAAGAAGAAGAAGAAGAAGAAGAAGAAGAAGTCAAACAAGAGGAGTCACAAGCATTTATATTTTTCTTTCCGGCTGTAACTTCGTTCGGTTTGTTGTTCCTCCCAAAAACTTTGCGAGCTGCTGTTCCCGGGGCTAAAATAAACTTCGCGATTTTTGTCTCTTGTTTTCTTAATGTGGGAAGGGTGGGGTGGGGGTGGGGGTGGGGCAGGAGATGGAAAAAGGACCATTTCTTCTTCTTCTTCTTCTTCTCCTCCATTTCACAACCAAAAACCTACGGTCATAAAATGGAGGCGAGCTTTCGTATAGCCCAAGTGTTTTACAGCCAATGTCATCAGAGCAGAAGGTGGGCCTGCTATGGCAAGGGGGTAATAGCACAGAGAGAGAGAGAGAGAGAGAGAGAGAGAGAGAATGTACGCAAGCTTTGCTACTTAGATTTACACATCAAATCCAGTATAAGGATGCAATTACAGTCTTTTCTTACGTGTGCATCTTGGTACAATTATGATTACACTGAAATTGTCTACTAGATTCACAAAGCAAGAAAGGGAACTTATAGTTTATCCTTATTTTGCACTGACTGACGTGAAGGTTTCTTCAAATCTCCAAAATTAAGAGAGAGAGAGAGAGAGAGAGAGAGAGAGAGAGAGAGAGAGAGAGAGAGAGACTCATTATTCACAAAATTATAGCAAACTTTTCCACGAAAATCATAGACAAGTTTCCTCGTGTAGAGAAGAGCAAAACTTTCACCATCTAAAGGCGTCAATGGAAACTCATCCACCTCCAGCCCCTCCTCCCCCCCTCTCCCCCCCCAGCCCCCTTTTTTTGGGGGGCTGATAATTCGACAATTGAGACTGACTTTTATTACCCATATGGATAATTTACCATGGTATAAAACTGAAGGCGAGGATTCCAGACAATACGACGTGGTGGCATTAAAACGTCGCGTTCTGATGTAACCCCGAATTGGACAAGCTGACGGTGGGTAGCTTTTTTTTTTTTTTTGAGGGGGGGGGTTGGCGGGAAGAGGGGAAGGGGGGGGGCCCTCTGTTTGATCATTAATGAAAAAAAACTACACCTTCGTATGCTTCATAAACTTGATGCATTATGCGTTGGCAAGGCTTAATGACCGTTATCGGCGGTCCTTAACGCGTCGTTCCGAATTTGCTTTGGGTCTCAATTTGCGTCTTAATATTAATTTTTTTTTTTTTTTTGCAGAAAGAAAAATTCAATTTTTTTTGCATATAGAAAAATTATAATTTCTTTTCATTATAAAGAATAATTACCAGTTTTTTGCAAAAAGAAACATCTTGATTTTTGTTAGCAGAAAAAAAATAATTTTTTTAGCAGTAAAAAATAATTTTTTTTAGCAGAAAGAATTATTTGAATATTTTTAGCAGAAAGAAATAAAATTTATTTTTAGCAGAAAGAAACATCCTAATTTATTAGCGGAAAAAATAAAAAAAATTTTAGCAGAAAGAAAAATTCTTTTTTTTTTTTTTTTTTTTTTGCAGAAAATAAAATTATATTTTTTTCAGCCGAACGAAAAATTCCCTTACGAGATGAATTTATCATAAGGCTATTCATAAATCTCTCTAATAATGCATTAGTTGCTTTGGGTCTCAATTTGCGTCTTAAGATGATTTTTTTTTTTTTTTTAGTGGAAACACAAATTCCGTATGACATGATTTTATCACAAGGCAATAAAGCAGTCTAAGAATTTATGAGAAGGATTACATCTAGTTACCATTACATTCATAAATTCGTTGAAATAATCTAAAAACCATTTGTATATGAAATAACGTATTTTTTATATTTGTTCCGTTCGAATGAAGAATAGTTGTTTGATACATGGCAATAAATTTCAATACATTTACCATCCATTGGAAAGTCGTAATAAATGAACATTTATAACAATAACAACTATTATATATACTTACCATTTACAAGATGTATTCCTTTAATAATTCAGAACAATGCAAATAATTTACGTAACTTTTTATTTTTATTTTTCCGTTCGAAAGTAAAATATCGCTCTAATAAATAGCAATAAACTGCAATATATTTACCGCGCATTGGAAAGTCGTAATAGATGACCGGTTATAACATTAACAATTAATTTATGTTTGTACGAAGGAAACATCGTAAATTATGGTTTTCGTTTTTGCTTTTTTTCTTTCTTTTCTTTCGCTTTTTCTCACTTTCTAATTTGCTTGTGCTATTGAGAGATGATAAAATAAGGCGCTAATACACACACACACACACACACACACACACACACACACACACACACATATATATAATATATTATATATATATATATATATATATATATATATATATTATATATATATATATATATATATATATATATATTGTCACAACTTCAGCTTTCCACTTGGCTATTCATCAATTCTCAGTAATGAGGGCAACACTTCATGTAGGTATAGTAGATATGTTAAATGAATTATCAAACTATAATTAAAATTAAACAAAGACTTTACTTATTTTAAATCACGTCTGAATATATAATAACAAAATAATAACAAATAACCACTTAATATATATATATATATATATATATATATATATATATATATATATATATATATATATATATATATTATAAACGCCTTTTTTATAATCTTTCCAAAGCACAAACAAATTAGAAAGCAAGAAAAAGCGAAGGGAAAAATGCAAAAAAGGGAAACCATAATTTCCGATGCTTCTTTCTTACAAACATAAATTAGTTGTTAATGGTAGCACCCATCATTTATTACGACTTTCCAATGCGCGGTAAATTTATTGCAGTTTATTGCAATTTATGAAAGCGATATTTTACTTTCGAATAGAACAGACTAATATAAAGCTGCATAATTTATTTACATAGTTCTGAATTATTAAACGATTTCATCCTGTATATGGTAAGTATATGTAATAGTTGTTAGTGTTATAATTGATAGTATATTACGACTTTCCAATGGATATATATATATATAATATATATATATATATGCATATATACATATATATATATATATATATATATATATATATATATATATATATATATATATATATATATTTCGAAAACTACATCAAGATCCTAATCTGTATAGGAAGGAAATAACATAACATACGAATACTTATCTGCGCGATAAATATTAAAAAAAATAATCATTTTCTAAAAATCCTCATAAACAAAATTTTCAATATACCACAACTCCATACGAATACGAAAACCGTATAGATATGTGCGACTCCCAACCAACCCGTTTTTTCGGGCAGGCCAATTGGCAAAACCGGATGTCGGTGAATTATCAATAACAACCCTTTTTGAATCCAAAGCCAGAATTTACCACCGTTATGTCAAAGAAACTTAAATTTTTTTAAATTTTATCTTTTATTTTTTTTATCATGATTATTATAGTCGTTACTTTTTGATGCATACTAGAGAATTATTCTATCTTTTTTTTTGTCAGTTCTTGGTTTTTTACCATGATCATTATTCGTCGTTACTTTTTGATGCATACTAGAGAACTATTCTATCCATTTTTTTGTCACTTCTGTTCAGTTTGCCTGTGTGAATGGATGAGCGAACTGCATATTGCAAAAAGCTATAAGCAATGGATGTGTCTAGCAAAATATACCAAACGGAAAACGTGAGCATTTTTTTTATTCCACGAAAAAAGCAGACTAGATATGTTACCACAATTATGGCCAGAACCAAAGCAAAAACAGTTTTTGTGATTTCTTAACAACACACACACATACATACACACACACACACATACATACATACATACATACATACACACACATACACAATTAATCAACGTGATGATTATATTAGTAGGTTCTATCCCCTTCACAATCTGCCCTTCAATCAAAAGAAGTAATCAAATAATAAAAATAAAAAAAAATTATTGAGAGATTTTCGCATCTTGGCGGCGCAGTCCAGAGATTGGTTAGAGTGAACGTGGGATGAGGTGGCCGAGCATGTGCTTCAATGACCTCATGGGTCCCAGCGCTTGGCCTTTTTCCTAAATTTTATATTCCGTATTCCACGAAAGACCACTGCAAAATAAAAATAATTAAATAATAATACAAATGTTTATACCAAGACACTAAAAGACTAAGCATACTATTTGACATCAATGCAACAAAAGTAACTATTACATCTTGAATGAAAGTATTGATTCTGTCGATAAACAACCAACTATGAAGCCATGCTATAGGCCTACCCTCCATACCCAATATACCCTACTTAAACCTGTTTATTGTTAGGTCTATATAGCGTACAAAAATGCATATGCATGAAATGAAAGCAATTCTGGGGTATTTACTATGTATACTACCTACAACATAGGTAGACAGTGTGTGCCACTCTCAGAAAAAAAATGTAAAAATGACAAAATAAATGTATACCCTAACGCAGATCAAAATTAAAGTAAAACTTAAACAACACGCCAATAAAACTGTAACGGGAAACAAACAACAAAGAAACATTGCCAACAAAAACTGTCAGGCGACGCATAATTTAAAAAACAAAAAACACAAAGTAAAACCTACGAGTAGAACGGAGGAGCTTTTGGGGAGCCAAGGCGTGGTTTCAAGAGCACTTGCCAGTCGCTCGATGCTTTCTTGAGCACCTGTAATTCTGCTCATTAACAGCGAGAAAGATTTGATGGAGAAAGGTGAAGTGATACTCTACGCCCACTTGGATATAATAATAATAATAATAATAATAATAATAATAATAATAATAATAATAATAATGACGCGTGGAGGGGGATCGACGCACTGCTGGTGGGTGAGCTTTCTGTAAAAGTGCATGGCGCGGCTAGTAGTGCTTTGGAAGTTTACTGCACAATGGCTGATTGAAATTTCAGCAATTTGCACATGAATGTTGCGTTCATTACAGTTCTATGTGTGTGTGTGTGTGTGTGTGTGTGTGTGTGTGTGTGTGTGTGTGTGTGTGTGTGACAAAGACTGCAATGGGGGTGGGTTGGGGGTTGGGGGTTGGGGGAGGGGGGGACCACAAAACTCTGACGGCAGGATACTCGTTGATAAACACTTGCTTGGTTACAGAATGGACAGGAAACCCTCAAACATATCAGCAGCCAACGCCATTATATAGATAAAAAATATAAAAACTCTGTGTGTGTGTGTGTGAGAGAGAGAGAGAGAGAGAGAGAGAGAGAGAGAGAGATGAGAGAGAGAGAGAGAGAGAGAAGAGAGAGAGAGGGAAACTATATCTCTTCGTAACCTAAAGCTAGAAGATTATTTAATAAATTGAAACTGTACAAAAGCCACACACAGACACAGACACAGACACAGGCACACATATATAAAAAATATATGTATATGTATATATATATATATATATATATATATATATATATATATATATATATATATATATATATATATATATATATATATATATGTGTGTGTGTGTGTGTGTGTGTGTGTGTGTGTGTGTGTGTAAGTGTGTTTGTGTGCAAGTGCTCAATTTTGTTTTTTCACCATCAGAAATAAAGAGCAACACTTAAATAGAGGCTTCACAGAACATAGCCTAATATATAATTAAAATCGACCGAGACATCACGGTATAGGCTTACAGATCTTCCTTGGTATTGTCTTCTTTGTATTCAGAATTTGAATTGAATTAAATTTCAAAACAACGTTCCAACCACCTATTATTATAAGATTAATCGATTTGCGGACAATTATTCGAAAACCCATTATTCGAAAGGCAATTGTTCGAAAAGTGTTTTTTCGAAAACCAAATATGCGTAAACAATAGTTCGAATGTGTAATCGTTCGGATTTACAATTGATCGAAATACAAAATAATCGAATAAGCAAGTTTTTCGAAATGAATTTTGTTCGAATCTATAATATACTTTATCTAACCATGTAGGATAATATGATTGATGTTAATAAACGAATAATTTAGCTTAAATTTATTAGTTTCCTTTACATATCTCTGCATAATTTATCTTCAAAATAATCTACTACCGGAAGTAATTCAAGTGAAGATAACTCTTCTTCTACTAAATTTTCTAAAATTTCAATGACTTTCTTCTGGGGTAAATGCCAATGCTAATAGCATTCGAATTTTGACTGAAAACTCTCTTCTTCCTGACCTGAGTCAAAAAGAAGAAAATCTTCATCCTTGAAAGTTTTCATATACTACTCGACTGGGAATACTATATCCTTCCTATGACAGGGTGTAGATAGTCCACAATTTTCTTCTAAGCGAACCCTTCTAACTGAGCGCTTAATACTGTTGACAGCTGACAATCCCTGAGCTCCAGATGCGCTAAGATCCGAAGATGCAATTTGCAATTATATAATGAGGGGAGTCACGTGTACCTTTTGCGTCGTCTTTCATTTTTTCAATAAATCTCCGCACTTCTACATTTGCAGTAATTTACAAAATTTATCTTGTATTTGCCTGTCTTTAACAAATAAATGTCCATTCACTAATAACACGGGCTTTCCTTGTTCACTTTGAACGAACTCAGCCATCATAGGGTTTAAGAGCTTCTCTACTAAATGGGAAACCGTCCAAAATAACAACGGGAACTTTAAGCTTTTAAGGATTTGTTAATGGTTTATTTTTATGTTTAATTATTTCGAATTTGAGGTAAATAGAATACAAACAATGCGATTAAGTTGTTTTAAGGTAATTAAAATACAAACAATGCCAGTGAGTTGTTTCTCGAATAACTACACTTTGGGTGAGAGAGAGAGAGAGAGAGAGAGAGAGAGAGAGAGAGAGAGAGAGAGAGAGAGAGAGACGAGAGAGAGAGAGAGAAAGAGAAGAGAGAGAGGAGACAGATTGAAGGAGAGGAGAGAGAGAGAGTGCTAACATACAAAACTGCCGTCGGGTTTTTTTCAACAAGTCGACGTCACTCATGAATTCGAACAATATTCATTTCTAAACTGCTTATTAGAATATTTTTTATTTCGATCACTTGTAAATTCGAACAATTACACATTCGAACTATTGTTTTCGAATATTTGGTTTTCGAAAAAATACTTTTCGAACTACTGCATTTCGAATAATGGTTTTTCAAAAAATTGTCCGCACACGGATTAATCTGCCATTATCCCTCAGAAGTGAGATAAGACGTCATGTAACTAACAAACGACGTATACTATCCAATTCCAAGGCAGAGTTGTGGACTCAAACGCGTAAAACAACGCAGAGAACTATTTGACGTAGTCTCCCATGAAACCTTATGTTCGTCACTAGAGAAAACGAACGACCGCTATTTTGCACCTATAACGAAAACATCTTTGCGTCGAACTATCTTTTTCAAGGATAGATGAATGTAAATCATTAATAAATTGATACATCGATATATTAATACATTAATATATCAATATTTAATATACATCAATAGAATCATATGAAAATGACTAGTATTATACTGTAAATATTTTATCAGGCAATAATATGTTGCTACATCAAAAAACATTTTGATGTCCGTGATACACATATAGGTAGTAAATATTTAACAAGACATACCTTTAAATAACAAAGAGAGAGAGAGTGTGGGTGGGTAACAAATATAACAAATATTGTTACATATATATAATATATATTATATATATATATATATATATATATATATATATATATATATATATAGAGAGAGAGAGAGAGAGAGAGAGAGAGAGAGAGAGAGAGAGAGAGAGAGAGAGAGAGAGAGGTTTGGTATGTTTGTTTTATATATATCTCTTTCTCTATTTATATATATATATATATATATATATATATATATATGTATATATATATGTAGTATATATATATATATATATATATATATATATATATATACATATATACATACATACATATATATATATATATATATATATATATGATATATATATATATATATATATATATCTCGCCCGCAAGGAAATCCTAACGTACGTTACAAAAACAACAAACTGGACCGGTGACGAACGAAATGATAGTGACCACAGAGAGAGAGAGAGAGAGAGAGAGAGAAGAGCGAAAGGTCAAAGGTCGCCACCACCACTATCACCATCACCACCACCACTATCACCACCATCTCCAACACTACTACAGGGAAAACGCTCTGGGGTAAATGAGGACTGATTGATTTATCGATCTCCCTAGACTGGCGTCCCATTAACTATGGTCATCGACGCGGAGGATAAGTGGGGAGGGAGGGAAGTATATATACGACTGCTGCAGAGGATAAGTGAGGGATTATTTGCAAATGTTTTAGGGTTAAATGAGTGTTAGTAAATGTTGCACCTGGTAAATGAGGGTTAAAAAAGTGACTTGTATAAGTGAGTATTTATACAAATTAAACTCAGGATAAAATGCGCAAATGAGAGAACGTCAAATATGACAGTGGATAAATTCGTACCAGACAAAAAAGTCTGTAAGATAAAAGAGGGAAACAAAAACATGATAGTGGATCAATGAGTACCATGCAAATAATGCACAGGACAATTGAGGAAAACACGAAATCGTGACAGTGGACAAATGAAGAAAACATGAAATCATGACAGTGGACAAATGAAGAAAACATGAAATCATGACAGTAGACAAATGAGGAAAACATAAAAACGTGCCAGTGGACAAATGATTATTATAGAAAGAATTCACAAGATAAAAACGGGAAACATGGAAACACGACAGCGGACATGAGAGGGAACATAAAACCATGACAGCGGATAAATGAGCCTCATATACAAACCAATCACGGGATAAACTGGCTAAAATAAAAACTGCCAGGGAGTACAGATGAGGGGGTCAACATACGAAATACCACGGGGGACAGCCCCCGGCAGGACGAAACGGGCTGCAATATGCAACCACATCAGGATCTAATGCAAAAACGTGTATGCTTCCCCTACTATCAGATTCTCAAGGCAATATCAATTCTACCGAGGGCGAAGAGTGGCCCCTGTCACAGGAGAGATTTTCGCGTTCTGTCACGCCAAGCAGCAACATTGCCCCCCCCCCCCCCCAACCTCCCCTCCCCCCGAAACCCGGTTGTGCTTGAAGGAAACATCTGCAGTAAAAAGTGACACAGACGACGAGTCTTTCTCGTTCGTATTGGAAAGCAAACTTGGACATAATTACGTCTGTAAGGGTAAACATGAATCATAATATCAAAAATTTATTTCTTTCTATAACATAACACTTCAAATCTCTTCAC
>NC_087204.1:105583723-105616223 GCF_015104395.2 Macrobrachium nipponense
CCAGTGGAGGCCAGTGGCTGCCCTCCCCACCATCAAAGCATGCAGAAGGGAAGGGCTCCACCAGCGGAGGCCAGTGGCTGCCCTCCCCACCATCAAAGCATGCAGAAGGGAAGGACTCCACCAGCAGAGGCCAGTGGCTACCCTCCCAACCATCGAAGCATGCAGAAGGGAAGGGCTCCACCAGTGGAGGCCAGTGGCTACCCTCCCCACCATCGAAGCATGCAGAAGGGAAGGGCTCCACCAGTGGAGGCCAGTGGCTACCCTCCCCACCATCGAAGCATGCAGAAGGGAAGGGCTCCACCAGTGGAGGCCCCAGTGGGCTACCCTCCCCACCATCGAAGCATGCAGAAGGGAAGGGCTCCACCAGTGGAGGCCAGTGGCTACCCTCCCCACCATCAAAGCATGCAGAAGGGAAGGACTCCACCAGCAGAGGCCAGTGGCTACCCTCCCCACCATCGAAGCATGCAGAAGGGAAGGGCTCCACCAGCGGAGGCCAGTGGCTACCCTCCCCACCATCAAAGCATGCAGAAGGGAAGGACTCCACCAGCAGAGGCCAGTGGCTACCCTCCCCACCATCGAAGCATGCAGAAGGGAAGGGCTCCACCAGTGGAGGCCAGTGGCTACCCTCCCCACCATCGACGCATGCAGAAGGGAAGGGCTCAAACCAGTGGAGGCCAGTGGCTGCCCTCCCCACCATCAAAGCATGCAGAAGGGAAGGACTCCACCAGCAGAGGCCAGTGGCTACCCTCCCCACCATCGAAGCATGCAGAAGGGAAGGGCTCCACCAGTGGAGGCCAGTGGCTACCCTCCCCACCATCGAAGCATGCAGAAGGGAAGGGCTCCACCAGTGGAGGCCAGTGGCTGCCCTCCCCACCATCAAAGCATGCAGAAGGGAAGGACTCCACCAGCAGAGGCCAGTGGCTACCCTCCCCACCATCGAAGCATGCAGAAGGGAAGGGCTCCACCAGTGGAGGCCAGTGGCTACCCTCCCCACCATCAAAGCATGCAGAAGGGAAGGGCTCTACCAGCAGAGGCCAGTGGGCTGCACTCCCAACCCATCCCCAAAGCCATGCAGAAGGGAAGGGAAATCCGCATGCAGAAGGGAAGGGCTCCACCAGCAGAGGCCAGTGGCTGCCCTCCCCACCATCAAAGCATGCAGAAGGGAAGGACTAAACCAGCGGAGGCCAGTGGCTGCCCTCCCCTCCATCGAAGCATGCAGAAGGGAAGGGCTCCACCAGCGGAGGCCAGTGGCTCTCCGCCAGTGGCTGCCCTCCCCAACCATCCAAGGCATGCAGAAGGGAAGGACTCCACCAGCGGAGGGACAGTGGCTGGGCCCTCCCACCACCATCGAAGTCATGCAGAAAGGGAAGGGCTCCACCAGCGGAGGCCAGTGGCTCTCCACCAAGTGGGCTGCCCTCCCCACCAATCAGAAAGCATGCAGAAGGGAAGGGACTCCCACCAGCCGGAGGCCAGTGGCTGGCCCTTCCCCCATCCAAAGCCAGCCAGAAAGGGAAGGACTCCACAAGGCAGAGGCCCAGGTGCCTACCTCCCCACCATCGAAAGCATGCAGAAGGGAAGGGACCTCCACCAGCGGAGGCAGTGCAGGGGCCCTACCCCCCCACCATCGAAAGCATGCAAGAAGGGAAGGGCTCCTACCCAGCAGGAGGGCAGGTGGCCTGCCCTCCCCAACCATCGAAAGCATGCAGAAGGGAAGGGCCCGCCACAGCAGGAAGGGCCAAGGGCTTGGCCACCGCCAGAGGCCAGTGGCTTCCCACCCACCCCACCATCAAAGCTGCAGTGCAGAAAGGGAAGGACTCAACCAGCGGAGGGCCAGTGGCTGCCCTCCGCCCACCATTAGAAAGCATGCAGGAAGGGAAGGGCTCCACCAGCGGAGGCCAAGTGGCTATCCGCCAGTGTGGCTGCCCTCCCCACCAATCGAAAGCATGCAGAAGGGGAAGACGCCCACCAGCAGGATGGCCAGTGGCTGCCCTCCCCACCATCCAGAAGCATGCCAGGAAGGGAAGGTGGGCTCCACCAGCAGGAGGCCAGTGGATCTCCGGCCAGTGGTACCCTCCCCACCATCAAAACAATGCAAGAAGGGAAAGGACTCCACCAGCGGATGGCCAGAGGGCTGACCCTCCCCACCATCGAAGCATGCAGGAAGGGAAAGGACTCCACCAGCAGGAGGGCCGAGGGCTGGCCCTTCCCCCCACCAATCGAAGCATGCAGAAGGGAAGGGGCTCCACCAGTCAAGGCCAGAAGTGGCTCTCCGCCCAGTGGCTACCCTACCCACCAATCGAAAAGCATGCAGAAGGGAAGGGACGGTCCCACCAAGCAGGAGGCCAAGTGGACTGCCCTCCCCACCATTCGAAAGCATGCGAAGGGAAAGGTAAGGGGCTCCACCAGCGGAGGCCAGTGGCTCTAGGCACGTGGCTACCCTCCCCACCATCCAAAAGCATTGCAGGAAGGGAAGGGACTCCACCCAGCGGAGGCCAGTGGACCTGCCCTCCCCACCATACAAAAGCATGCCGAAGGAAGGGAAGGGCTCCACCAGCGGAGGGCCAGTGGCTACCCTCCCCACCCACCGATCAAAGCATGCAGAAGAAGGAAGGGCTCCATCCAAGCAGGAGGCCAGTGGGCCTACCCTCCCCCAAACCACTATTCAAAGCATGCAGAAGGGAACGGGCTCCCACCAGCGGAGCCAGTTGGCTCTCGGCCAAGTGTGGACTACCCTCCCCACCATCAAAAAGCATGCAGAAGGGAAGGGACTCCACCAGCGGCAGGAGGCCAAGTGGCTACCCTCCCCACCATCGAAAGCATGCAGAAAAGGAAGGGCTCCACCAGCGGAGGCCAGTAGGCTACGCCCTCCCCACCATCAAAGCATGCAGAAGGGAAGGGAAGGCTCCACCAGCAGAGGCCAGTGGCTACCCTCCCCACCATCAAAAGCATGCAGAAGGGAAGGGTACTCCAATGGCGGGCCCTCCCCACCATCGTAACCATGCAGAAGGAAGGGCTCCACCAGTGGAGGCCGTGGATGCCCTCCCCCACCATCGAAAGCATGGCAGAAGGGAACGGGGCTTCCACCAGCGGAGGCCATGTGGATACCCTCCCCCACCATCGAAAGCATGCAGAAGGGAATGGACTCCACCAGCAGAGGGCCAGTGGCTACCCATGCCCCACCATCGAAGCATTGCAGAAGGGAAGGGCCTCCAACCAGTGGAGGCCTAGTGGCATGCCCTCCCCACCATCGAAAAGCATGCAGAAGGGAAGGGACCTTCACCAGGCAGGAGGCCAGTGGCTACCGCCTCCCCACCATTCGAAGCATGCAGAAGGGAAGGGCCTGCCCACCAGTGGAGGCCAGTTGGCTTACCCCTCCCCCAACCATCGGTCGAAGCATGCAGGAAGGGAAGGGCCCACCACCAGGGAGGCCAGTGGCTACCCTCCCCACCAGCAAAGCATGCAAAAGAAGGGAAGGAACTCCACCAGCCAGAGGCCAGTGGCTACCCTCCCCACCATCGGAAGCATGCAGAAGGGGAAGGGCTCCACCAGTGGAGCGCCCAGTGGCTACCACCCTACCCCACCAATCGAAAAGCATTGCAGAAAGGGAAAAGGGACTCCACCAGGTCAGAGGCCAGTGGGCTACCCTCCCACCATCGAAAGCATGCAGAAAGGGAAGGGACATCCACCAGCAGGAGGCCAGTGGCTACCCTCCCCACCATCGAAAGCATGCAGGAAAGGGAAGGGCTCCACCAGCAGGAGGCCACCAGGTGGCTACCCTTCCCCCACCCATCGAAAGCATTGCAGAACAAGGAGGGCCCACCCCAGCAGGGAAGGCCCAGTGGCTGACCCTCCCCACCATCGAAAGCATGCAGAAGGGGAAGGACTCCACCAGCAGAGGCCAGTGGGGCTACCCTTCCAACCCCCCATCGAAGCATGCACAGAGGGAAGGGCTCCACCAGTGGAGGCCAGTGGCTACCCTTTCCCCACCATCAAAGCAGCAGAAGGGAAGGGCTCTACCAGCAGAGGCCAGTGGCTGCCCTCCCCACCATCAAAGCATGCAGAAGGGAAGGGACTCCACCCAGCGGAGGCCTGTGGCTTACCTCCCCCAACCCATCAAAGCATGCAGAAGGGAAGGACTTCCACCAGCGGAGGCATGGCTGCCCTCCCCTCCATTCGAAGCATGCAGAAGGGAAGGGCTCCACCAGCGTAGGCCAGTGGCTCTCCCGCCAGTGGCTGCCCTCCCCACCCTCAAACATGCAGAAGGGGAAGGACTCCACCACGGAGGCCATTGGGCTGCCCTCCCCAACCATCGGAAGCATGCAGAAGGGAAGGGCTACACCAGCAAGGCCGAGTGCTGCCCTCCCCACCATCGAAGCATGCAGAAGGGAAGGGCCCCCATGCAGAGGCCAGTGGCTCTCCACCAGTGCATACCTTCCCCACCATCAAAGCATGCGACGGACGGACTCGCACCAGCGGAGGCCAGTGGCTTGCCCTCCCCACCATCGAAGCATGCAGAAGGGAAGGGCTCCACCAGCGGAGGCCAGTGGCTGCCCTCCCCACCATCGAAGCATGCAGAAGGGAAGGGCTCCACCAGCGGAGGCCAGTGGCTCTCCGCATGTGGCCTACCCTCCCCACCATCAAAGCATGCAGAAGGGAAGGACTCCAACAGCATGAGGCCAGTGGCTTCCCTCCCCACCCTCGAAGCATGCAGAAAGGGAAGGGCTCCACCAGCGGAGGCCAGTGCTGCCCGCCCCACCATCGCAGCATGCAGAAGGGAAGGGCTCCCACCAGCGGAGGCCAGTGGCTGCCCCTCCCCACCATCAGGGGGGGGGGAGGGGGGGGGGGAATTCATGCAAAATGAAGTGGCTCCACCACGGAGGCCATTGGTCTGCCCTCCCCACCATCGAAGCATGCAGAAGGGAAGGACTTCCACAGCGGAGGCCATTGGCTGCCCTCCACCATCTACAGCTGCCGAAGGGGGAGCTCCACCAGCAGAGGCCAGTGGCTAACCCTCCCCACCATCGAAGCAGCAGAAGGGAAGGGCTCCACCAGCGAGGCCAATTGGGCTGCCCTCCCCACCAATCGAGCATGCAGAATGAAGGGCTCCACCCGCAGAGCCGAGTGGCTACCCTCCCCTACCATCGAATCCTGCAGAAGGGAAGGGCTCCACCATCAAGGCCAGTGGCTGCCGCTCCCCACCATCGATCATGCAGAAGGGAAGGACTCCACCAGCAGAGCCAGTGCTAACCCCACCATCCACCAGAAGAGGCATTGTCTGCCCTCCCCACCATCGAAGCATGCGAGGGAAGGGCTCCACCGCGGATGCCAGTTGGCTGCCCTCCCACAATCGAAGCATGGCAGAGGGAAGGGCTGCCACCAGCCGCAGTGCCAGTGGCGGCCCTCACCACACAATCAAGCATGCAGCACGGGAAAGATACTCCACCATCATAGGCCAGTGGCTACCCACCTCCACCAGCAGAGGCAGTGGCTGCCTCCACCCACCATCGAAGCTTCAAAAGGGAAGGCTCCAGCAGTGGAGGCCAGTGGCTCTCCGCCAGTGGCTACCCTCCCCACCATCAAAGCATGCAGAAGGGAAGGACTCCACCAGCGGAGGCCAGTGGCTGCCCTCCCCACCATCGAAGCATGCAGAAGGGAAGGGCTCCACCAGCGGAGGCCAGTGGCTGCCCTCCCCACCATCGAAGCATGCAGAAGGGAAGGGCTCCACCAGCGGAGGCCAGTGGCTCTCCGCCAGTGGCTACCCTCCCCACCATCAAAGCATGCAGAAGGGAAGGACTCCACCAGCGGAGGCCAGTGGCTGCCCTCCCCACCATCGAAGCATGCAGAAGGGAAGGGCTCCACCAGCGGAGGCCAGTGGCTGCCCTCCCCACCATCGAAGCATGCAGAAGGGAAGGGCTCCACCAGTAGAGGCCAGTGGCTGCCCTCCCCACCATCGAAGCATGCAGAAGGGAAGGGCTCCACCAGCAGAGGCCAGTGGCTGCCCTCCCCACCATCGAAGCATGCAGAAGGGAAGGACTCCACCAGCGGAGGCCAGTGGCTGCCCTCCCCACCATCGAAGCATGCAGAAGGGAAGGACTCCACCAGCAGAGGCCAGTGGCTACCCTCCCCCACCATCGAAGCATGCAGAAGGGAAGGGACTCCACCAGCAGAGGCCAGTGGCTGCCCTCCCCACAATCGAAGCATGCAGAAGGGAAGGGCTCCACCAGCAGAGGCCAGTGGCTGCCCTCCCCACAATCGAAGCATGCAGAAGGGAAAGACTCCACCAGCAGAGGCCAGTGGCTACCCACTCCACCAGCAGAGGCCAGTGGCTGCCCTCCCCACCATCGAAGCATGCAGAAGGGAAGGGCTCCACCAGCGGAGGCCAGTGGCTGCCCTCCCCACCATCGAAGCATGCAAAAGGGAAGGATTCTACCTTTAGAAGCCAGTGGCTGCCCTCCCCAAAATCAAAGCATGCAGAAGGGAAGGGCTCCACCAGCAAAGGCCAGTGGCTGCCCTCCCCACCATCAAAGCATGTAGAAGGGAAGGACTCCACCAGCAGAGGCCAGTGGCTACCCTCCCCACCATCAAAGCATGTAGAAGGGAAGGACTCCACCAGCAGAGGCCAGTGGCTGCCCTCCCCACCATCAAAGCATGCAGAAGGGAAGGACTCCACCAGCAGAGGCCAGTGGCTGCCCTCCCCACCATCAAAGCATGCAGAAGGGAAGGACTCCACCAGCAGAGGCCAGTGGCTGCCCTCCCCACCATCAAAAGCATGTAGAAGGGAAGGGGACATCCACCAGCAGAGGCCAGTGACTGCCCTCCCCACCATCGAAGCATGCAGAGAAGGAAGGACTCCACCAGCAGAGGCCAGTGGCTGCCCTCCAACCCCCATCCGTCAAAGCATGTAGAAGGGAAGGACTCCACCAGCAGAGGCCAGTGACTGCCCTCCCCACCATCGAAGCATGCAGAAGGGAAGGACTCCACCAGCAGAGGCCAGTGGCTGCCCTCCCCACCATCGAAGCATGTAGAAGGGAAGGACTCCACCAGCAGAGGCCAGTGGCTACCCGCTCCACCATCGAAGCATGTAGAAGGGAAGGACTCCACCAGCAGAGGCCAGTGACTGCCCTCCCCACCATCGAAGCATGCAGAAGGGAAGGACTCCACCAGCAGAGGCCAGTGGCTGCCCTCCCCACCATCGAAGCATGTAGAAGGGAAGGACTCCACCAGCAGAGGCCAGTGACTGCCCTCCCCACCATCGAAGCATGTAGAAGGGAAGGACTCCACCAGCAGAGGCCAGTGACTGCCCTCCCCACCATCGAAGCATGCAGAAGGGAAGGACTCCACCAGCAGAAGCCTGTGGCTGCCCTCCCCACCATCGAAGCATGCAGAAGGGAAGGACTCCACCAGCAGAGGCCAGTGGCTACCCTCCCACATCCAAAGCATGTAGAAGGGAAAGGACTCCACCAGCAGAGGCCAGTGGCTACCCGCTCCACCAGCAGAGGCCAGTGGCTACCCTCCCCACCACACCAGTGGAGGCCAGTGGCTGCCCTCCCCACCATCAAAGCATGCAGAAGGGAAGGACTCCACCAGCAGAGGCCAGTGGCTGCCCTCCCCACCATCGAAGCATGCAGAAGGGAAGGACTCCACCAGCAGAGGCCAGTGGCTGCCCTCCCCACCATCGAAGCATACAGAAGGGAAGGACTCCACCAGCAGAGGCCAGTGGCTGCCCTCACCACCATCGAAGCATGCAGAAGGGAAGGACTCCACCAGCAGAGGCCAGTGACTGCCCTCCCCACCATCGAAGCATGCAGAAGGGAAGGACTCCACCAGCAGAGGCCAGTGACTGCCCTCCCCACCATCGAAGCATGCAGAAGGGAAGGACTCCACCAGCAGAGGCCAGTGGCTGCCCTCCCCACCATCAAAGCATGCAGAAGGGAAGGACTCCACCAGCAGAGGCCAGTGGCTACCCTCCCCACCATCAAAGCATGTAGAAGGGAAGGAATCCACCAGCAGAGGCCAGTGGCTACCCGCTCCACCAGCAGAGGCCAGTGGCTACCCTCCCCACCACACCAGTGGAGGCCAGTGGCTGCCCTCCCCACCATCGAAGCATGCAGAAGGGAAGGACTCCACCAGCAGAGGCCAGTGGCTGCCCTCCCCACCATCGAAGCATGCAGAAGGGAAGGACTCCACCAGCAGAGGGCCAAGTGGCTGCCCTCCCCCACCATCGAAGCATGCAGAAGGGAAGGACTCCACCAGCAGAGGCCAGTGGGCTGCCCTCCCCACCATCAAAGCATGTAGAAGGAAGGACTCCACCAGCAGAGGCCAGTGGCTACCCTCCCCACCATCAAAGCATGTAGAAGGGAAGGACTCCACCAGCAGAGGCCAGTGGCTACCCGCTCCACCAGCAGAGGCCAGTGGCTACCCTCCCCACCACACCAGTGGAGGCCAGTGGCTGCCCTCCCCACCATCAAAGCATGCAGAAGGGAAGGACTCCACCAGCAGAGGCCAGTGGCTGCCCTCCCCACCATCGAAGCATGCAGAAGGGAAGGACTCCACCAGCAGAGGCCAGTGGCTGCCCTCCCCACCATCGAAGCATGCAGAAGGGAAGGGCTCCACCAGCAGAGGCCAGTGGCTGCCCTCCCCCACATCGAACCCTGCAGAAGGGAAGGACCCCCCAGGCCAGATGGCCAGTTTGAATGCCCTCCCCACCATCGAAGCATGCAGAAGGGAAGGGACTCCACCAGCAGAGGCCAGTGGCTGCCCTCCCCACCATCGAAGCATGCAGAAGGGAAGGACTCCACCAGCAGAGGCCAGTGAGCTGCCCTCACCATCGAAGCATGCAGAAGGGAAGGACTCCACCAGCAGAGGCCAGTTGCTGGCTTTGCCCTCCCCACCATCAAAGCATGTAGAAGGGAAGGACTCCACCAGCAGAGGCCAGTGGCTACCCTCCCCACCATCAAAGCATGTAGAAGGGAAGGACTCCACCAGCAGAGGCCAGTGGCTACCCGCGCCCACCAGGCAGAGGCCAGTGGCTACCCTCCCCACCACACCAGTGGAGGCCAGTGGCTGCCCTCCCCACCATCAAAGCATGCAGAAGGGAAGGGCTCCACCAGCGGAGGCCAGTGGCTGCCCTCCCCACCATCGAAGCATGCAGAAGGGAAGGGCTCCACCAGCAGAGGCCAGTGGCTGCCCTCCCCACCATCGAAGCATGCAGAAGGGAAGGGCTCCACCAGCGGAGGCCAGTGGCTGCCCTCCCCACCACCGAAGCATGCAGAAGGGAAGGGCTCCACCAGCGGAGGCCAGTGGCTGCCCTCGCCACCATCGAAGCATGCAGAAGGGAAGGACTCCACCAGCAGAGGCCAGTGACTGCCCTCCCAACCATCGAAGCATGCAGAAGGGAAGGACTCCACCAGCAGAGGCCAGTGGCTGCCCTCCCCACCATCAAAGCATGCAGAAGGGAAGGGCTCCACCAGCAGAGGCCACTGGCTGCCCTCCCCATTGAAGCATGCAGAAGGGGTCCAACAATGGAGGCCAGTGGCTGGGCCTCCCCACTGAAGCATGTAGGAGGGCTCCACCAGCATAGAGTAGTGACTGCCCCTCCCTACCGAGTCACGCGGACGAACAGATTCGCACAGGAAGTGCCAAATCCTGCTCTTCCCACCAGGGCAGTTATGACAGACTCGAGTGGCAGACACCTAAGGCAGTTAGTCTCACTCAGCCAAGACAACAAAGTCTGTTTAAACCGCCAGGGAATGCAGACAGCCCACCATGGCCGTTTGGCAGACTCCACCATCAGGGGCCAATGATTGCTCCTCCCCACTTGGGCAGGCAGGTGGACTCCACAAGTTGGAGTAACAGCTGGTTTCCCCAACCAACTGAGACTCCATTGGTGGGGCCAATAGCTGGTTCTCCCCAACCAGCTGTTGGCTCCAAGTGGAGCCCTTCTGCTCGCTCAGCAGGGAAGAGTAGTTATTAACTTCTGCCAGTGGACCCTTTCTGCCTACCTGAGTGGGGTTAGCAGCTGCCCTTCCCCATATGGGAAGATAGATGGACTCATCCATAGGGGCAAACGGCTGTCCTTCCCCACCAGGACTGTTTGGCTCCAATGTGTGGATGCACCTTCTGCGATCGACTCCGCACAGGGTTCAAGAGTTTAAGGTAATTAACATTCTGCCAGTGGACCACTTTCTGACTCTACGGTATGTGGGTTAGCAGCTGCCCCTACATCCCCATATAGGGAAGAAAAGACTAGATAGCGAGACACCTCATCCCTACTCGGAGGCAAACGAGCTGTCACTTCCCCACACCCGGACATACGGATGGACTCCTCCATCAGGGGCCAGTGATTGCCCTTCCCCACAGGGACAGGTGGATGGATTCTTCCTAGAGGCACCAGTGACAGCTCTTCACCAATGAGGCAGGTGGACGGAGTCCTCCATTGGGGACAAGCAATGCTGTGCCCACTGGGGCATGTGGACGGACTCCTCCATTAGAGTCAACAGCTGCCCTTTCCCAACAGGCCAGGAGGACGGACTCTGCCGGCAGGGGCAAGGATTGTCTTTCCCCGCTGAGGCGGGTGGAAGGAATCCACCAGTGGGGACTGGTGGCTGCCCCTTCCCACCGAGGCTGGTAGAAGGGCTCCATTTGGAGCCAACAGCTGGTTGGGGGAAACCAGCCATTGGCCCCACCATTGGAGTTTGTTAGCTGTTGGGGGAAACCAGCTGTTAGTTGGTTGGGGGAAACCAACTGTTACTCCAATGGGTGGAGCCCGCCTGCCTGGCCCGGTGGGGAAGGATAGCCATTGGCCCTACTGGTGGAGCCTTTCCACCCGCCTCAGTGGGGAGGGGCAGCCACTGGTCCCTGCCAGTGGAGTCCGTCTGCTTAGTCTGTTGGGAAGGGCAGCTGTTGGTTCCAATGAAGGATTCCATCCACATGCCCTGGTGGGCACAGCAGTGCTTGTTCCCAATGGAGGAGTCCATCCACCTGCCCCATTGGTGAAGAGCAGCCACTGGTGCCTTTAGGAAGAATCCATTTGCCTGTCCCTGTGGGGAAGGGCAACCACTGGCCCCTGATGAAAGAGTCCATCCACATGTCCTGGTGGGGAAGGACAGCGGTTGGCCCCTATGGAGGAATCCATCTGCCTTCCCCCGTGGGAAAGGGCAGCTGCTAGCCCCACTCAGGTAAGCAGAAAGGGTACACTTGCAGAAGTCAATAACTGCCTTTCCCTGCTGAGCAGGCAGAAGGGCTCCACTTGGAACCAACAGCTGGTTGGGGGAAACCAGCCACTGGCCCCACTGTTGGAGTCTCAGCTGGCTGGGGGAAACCAGCTGTTACTCCAACTTGTGGAGTCCATCTGCCTACACCAGTGGGGAGGATCAGTCATTGGCCCCTGACAGTGGAATCTGCCCAACTGCTATGGTGAGCAGTCTGCCTTCCCTGGTTGTTTTGGCAGTCTTTGGCTTCCACTGGCCTTTGGCGTCTGCCAGCTAAGTCTGTACTACCTACCCCGGTGGGAAGGGCAGGATTTGGCACTTACTGGGTAAGTCTGTCCGTCTGCTCCACTGTGGAAGGGCAGCTTTCAGCTCCTGCTGAGGAAGTCTGGCTCACCATCTTTTTCCTCTCTGGAACTGATTCTTCGCAGCCGCCTGCTGGAACTGTGCCCGAGTCTGTTTCAACTGACTCTTCTCCTCCTTGGTCTTCTTCCGGCATTTTTTTGGCTTCGGATTCGGTGGCTTCTGCTTCTTTCGTCCTGGAATTCTTTTCTGGGGCAGCCCTGGAACCCGCCATACAAACGGTTCACCCTGAGATTGAGCCTTAGGCCTCGGATCTCTTGATTCTTCTTTGTGATCTGATTCCTCATCTTCCGATTCGCCCTCGTCTGATTCTCCATCTTGTTCTGGTTTCCCATCATCCTCTTCTTCATTGCCTACTTGTTTCTCTTCTCCAATATCTGACTCCTCTTTAGCTGATTCCTCATCATGTTCCAATTCGACCTCCTTTCCAAATTCTCGATCATCGGATTCTCCATCCTCCTCTGGTTGTTTATCATCTGACTCCTTGTTGTCTTCTGAGTCTATGCTGTCCGCTATTAACGACTTTTCCTTATCGTCTTCTGTTTCCTCCACCTTTTCAGAATCCCCAAATTCTTTGGCATGTTCGGATTCTTCAGCAATGAAGAATCCTGAATTTTCCTCATCGCTCACCTCCTGTAGGGCTAAATCTGCTTCACCTGTTACAGGTACAATTTCAGGCGGGTCCTGTATTTCCTGTCTTTCCTTCCTCTTTCTTTTCCTTTTATTCCTACGTGCTTTACCTCTCTTCTCCTCCTTCTCAAGCCATTCTTTTTCTTCTGATTCTATGCTGTCCGCAATTAACGACTTTTCCTTATCGTCTTCTGTTTCCTCTGCCTCTTTAGAATCTCCCGATTCTTTAGCATGTTCAGATTCTTCAGCAATGAAGAATCCAGATTTTTCCTCATTGTTCACCTCCTGCAGGTCTAAATCTGCTTCGCTTGTTACAGGTACAGTTTCAGGCTGGTCCTGTATTTCTTTTCTTTCCTTCCTCTTTCTATTCCTTTTGTGTCTCTGTGCTTTACCTCTCTTTTCCTCCTCCTCAACACATTCATTTTCGATATGTTCCACTTCAGACAGTACGCTGAAGGGGTTGGCAATGGAAAATTCGGCTATATCCTCCTCAACAGGTACTGAATTTTCCCCTCTTGAATGTGTCTCACATCTATTCCCTCCTACTTCAGATTCACTTTCAATATGTGCCACTTCTAATACCGTATTGTCTGCTGCCTCTGAAACAACGTTTTCCTTCTCTAGACCGTCTTGTTGTTTTTCTTGCCTCTTTTTTTTCTGTCCATTTCTCCGTGATTTACATTTCTTCTCCTCGGGCAAATCTTCTTCCACATTTTCTACTTTTTCATAGCTGGCCTCTCCTACCTCATTTTGGAGGAGCTTCCTTGCTATTTCCTCTTGTAAATCGTCTTCTCTTTCCTTCAGCCTCAACTTATCCTCCATTAAGAGAGATTCTTGTTGGCGGATAGACTCTTCCTTTGCCTTCAATTCTCTTTCAAGGTTAAAGAGACCCTGTTCCACTTTTAGGACAGCTTCTTCTTTTGTCTTCAAATTCTCCTCGAATCCCAAAAGATTATTGAGTGTTATTGTTACAGCCTCTTCTTTGGCCTGTAACTCTTCATCGAATCTAATGAGATCCTTTTCCAGTTTCAAGACAGCTTCTTGTTTGCCTCGTAATTCTTTGTCAAACAGGAGGAGATTCTTTTCTGTTTCCAGGACGGCTGCTTCCCTTCGCTTTAATTCGTCCGATTCCAAGAGGACCGTCTCTCTTCCTTCCAAGAGGACCGTCTCTCTTCCTTCCAAGGGGACCGTCTCTCTATCTTTTAATAGAAAGTCCTCTTTGGTTAGAGGCTGCTTCCCTTGTTTCCCATGTCCCTCCTTTGGCTGTTTCTTTCCTGCCTTCAGCTGTTTCTTTTCTTCCTCTTTTAATCTCTTCTCTTCATTTTTCATCTCTTTCTTCATTTCTTGTAATTTCGAATGCTTCTTATCGAGCTCTTTTCCTCTCTGCATCAGACTCTTCTCCTTGTCCTCCACATCTTTCTTCACCTTCGCCATGTACAAGTTGAACTCCTTTTCCTTTTGAGTGACTTCCCTCAAGAGCGAGCTCGCTTCTTTCTCCCTTCTGGTAACTTCCTCTTCCATCTGCTTTCGAAGCGAGTTCAGTCTCTCATCCTCCTCTCTGCTCCTTTTGTCGTTTTCTTGAGAGGAATCATGAGCTTTTTCTTCCTCCTTCTGCTTTATCAACCGGTCTTTCTCCACCAGACGACGTTGCAGAGTTTCAGTCAGGTCCTCAGCCTCTTTCAGGAGCCGATTAGTTTTTCGTTCCTGCTCCAAAGCCCTCTGTAAGGCTTCTTGTAACGCCGCATTTTCATCGTCTTTCACTCGTAACCTCTTTTCGTGATCGCCTTCTGTTTCCACGATGGTCTTCTTCATCGTCAGCACTTCCTCCTGCACCTCTTCTAGCTGCTTCTCCATTTCGTTTCCACGGCTGGAAACCTTGCTCAATTCTTCCTGATGAAGGTCTTCCATTGCCACGATGTCGTTCTTTAAAGCCATGACTTCCTCCTGAGCTTCTTCCATTAGATTTTCCATTGTATTTCCACGAAGTTTGGCTTCTCTCAGTTCTTCGTGTAATTGCTCATTTTCCGCCAGTAGTTCTTCTTGACGACGTAAGATGTTTGCGATTTCAGAATTATCCGTACCATCTTGCTGTTCGTTTTCCCATTCCAGTTGGCCTTGCTGTTCCTGCGACATCATCGTTTCTACATCCCTCTCCTGCATTTCCCGGTCATCGTTCTTTTCATAAGATTTTTTTCCAAAATTGCGTCTCCTGTAGGCGAACCCACCCAGACAAGCACCAACAACAAGACTGGTGGCACCAATTCCTGCCACCATTGGTGAAGGCCAGCTCGCCACGGAGATGCAATCTTCATATAAAGTTTTGTAATCAATAGATTGATTACCAGGTCCATCGGTAACAAATGACGCCCATAGGGTGTCAAACACCGAAGTAAAAGCGTGGTTCACTACCATTCCTACAAAAGCACAAGTTAATACACATAACATATTCATTGTTAAGTTATGACTATACTAACGTCTTGCTCGTACCATAGTTTCCAAATCTGCCACGATAAAAATTTCTGGGATTCCCCAAAATTCCTGGAACTCCCAGGAATCCGGAGGCTCCTGCAGTGCTTCGGGAAGAGCACAAAAGTCTTTGTGGCTCCGTTCATGGCATAGGGGCTTCGGAGCTGCTTTTCCAAGATTGTCTTCAGAAGATTCTTCGAAGTGTATATCACAGTCTCCAGAGAAAAATGGAGTCTTTATCTCCTCCTTTGGATAGAGGTCCTCGAAATAGTCCCTTGAAGACATTTTCCCGTAAATCTTGAAGACATCTTGTGATGCATAGCTACCATTTTGAGCTGCATTTTCCTTTTCATTTTCATTTCCATGTTCACTCAGTAAACGGGGCATGCAAGGTCTATCAAATAATAATAATAATAATAACTGAATGACTGAGAAGTAGTTGATGATTTTGCGTTGTGTAAATAAATAAATTGCATAAACCGTAACGAAAGCGGGATAGATATTAAATATCAGTGATGAATGAAAACCAAAGGAGGGAATGAAAAATTGTTTGAATAAGAGACAGCGCGAAAATACGAAAATACGGTCGTCACTTGGGGATTGATTCCCCTTATATATATATATATTTATTATATATATATATAATATATATATATATATATATATATTTAGATACCTTATCTATGTATGTACGGATGTGTTTATGCATGCATGTATGTATGTATGTATGTATATGTATGTATGTATGTATGTATGTATGTATGTATGTATGTGTGCGTGTTATAGGCAAGGACTGTGAGTGAGACATATTTGATTAGAATTCAAATCAAGGATGATTTTTCTTGAAAGTAGATGACAACTTGACGAGATTATGTCGAATTCGGTTAAATCATTTTTCAGATGTTTCTCAAGAGATTTTGTTTTTTTTATTGCACTCCTTTATTTTCACTTTTATGGTGACGGACTTGTACATACCCACCCTCACACACAAACCGTCCCCCCAACACAAACACAAACACATACAAAGAACTTGAAGTAGTAAAGGATATAGCTTTCCTCTGAGGTTAGCTTGGTCATGCTGAGAGAATGGAAGACGAGGCCTGGGACAAACAGTCAATGATCTGAGAGATTTTTTATTTCATTTTTTATTGATTTATTCCTTCTCCTTTGTAAAGCCGGGATAATAATGATGGCGATGATGATGATGATGATGATATTAATAATGAGAGTGAAAATGAGGCTTGTCAAGGTGATGATAACACCTATAATTATCAAAAAGAATGAAATCTGATAGAAATAATGAATTTAACAATAATGATTATAAGACGGACGATGGTAATAATCACGAACACGAATATGACTTTGATGATGATGGAGATGATGATAAGAGTAATGTAAAAAACAAACAATAATAATTTTTCTGATTCTGATGATGATATAATGGCGATGATATGTAGTTTTTTTATTTTTTATTGATTTATTTATTTACAATATTTAGGAGAAAACTAAGTAATACCTTTCCTTTCATTCTTCTTTGTGAAACCGGGATAATAATGGTGATGATGATGGTGTTAATATTAATAAAGAGAGCAACAAAGAGACTTGTTAAGGTGATGATAACACCTATAATTATCAATAGGAATGATCCTGATAGAAATAATTAATTTAACAATAATGATTATAAGACGAACGATGGTAATAATCACGAATATAATGACGATAATAAGAGTAATGAAAAAAACAAGAATAATAATTATTCTGACTCTGATATAATGACGATGATATATAGTGTATATATCATTCTTGCCTATTTTTGCATCAAACGCGAATTAAACAAAACAAAAAATTTAACTCCGACGCAGAAAAACATACATTGCTCGCAAACAAGCAACGCCACAAACACAAACAAGGCGTGTTTACATTTCAAGTGAATCAGTCATCCAGAGCAATCTCTCTCTCTCTCTCTCTCTCTCTCTCTCTCTCTCTCTCTCTCTCTGTATGTGTGTGGGTGCGTGTGTATGAGGAACTCACGGAGTGCATAAATAAAGAGTCGTTAAAGTACACAATACACCGAAGATAAACATTAGCTCTTCAAACACGAAGAAGATATTAAGGGGAATATATCAAGGGAAGAATATTCCAGGGAAAAATATTTGTTTACCAAAAAGTTTTCAAGTCAACTGAGAAGACAAAAGGGAACTACTATTTATGCGGTTTTGTTGTTTTTGAGTTTTAATCACGGCTTCACTGGGAAGCGACGAATTGGACGACGTATTGCCTCAAAAATGAGGAACAGGAATGTACAGAGATGTGAGGAACTGGAAGAAGTGAGGAATGTGGATGCTCACTTAAGATACGAGGAATTAGATTCTACTGAAACGTGTTCACTTAAAATACGAGGAATTGGATTCGACTGAAAATACGAGGAATTAGATTCTACTGAAATGTGTTCACTCTAAATACGAGGAATTGGATTCGACTGAAACGTGTTCATTTAAGATACGAGGAATTGGATTCGACTGAAAATACGAGGAATTAGATTTAACTGAAACTTGTTCACTAAAAATACGAGTAATTAGATTCGACTGAGACGTGTTCATTTAAAATGCGGAATTGGATTCGAGTGAAATGTGTTCACTTAAAATACGAGGAAATGGATTCGAATGAAACGTGTTCACTTAAAATAAGAGGAATTGGATTCTACTGAAATGTGTCCACTTAAAATAAGTGGAATTGGATTTTACTGAAAAGTGTTCAATTAAAATAAGAGGAATTGGATTCGACTGAAATGTGTTCACTTAAGATACGAGGAATTGGATTCGACTGAAACGTGTTCACTTAAAATACAAGGAATTGGATTCTATTAAAACGTGTCCACTTAAAATACGAGGAATTGGATTCAACTAAGACGTGTTCACTTAAGATACGAGGAATTGGATTCTAATACAGCGTGTCCACTTAAAATACAAAGAATTGGACTCAACTAAAACGTGTTCACTTAAAATATGAGGAATTGGATTCTACTAAAAAGTGTTCACTTAAAAATACGAGGAATTGGATTTGAATGAAACGTGAGGAATTGAGTGTATGGATGTACGTGAATAATCTGTTCAATATAATATCTGCATAAATAAGAAAATAAAATACTGGCTGATGAAAGAATCAGGGGTGGGTGTTAGGGCTCAATGGGGGGGATGGAATAGGAGGAAGGAGAAAGATAGATGTTGGGTGGGGGAGAGTGAAAGGGCTGTGTGGGGGGGGGGGGGTGTTGAGAATCACTCACCACAGTTCACTCCAAAACAAAAAAAAAACAAGCATCCGAAAGAAAGAGAGAGAGAGAGAGAGAGGATTTCTAAGCAAATTCAGGCAATATCAACGATGCAACGCCTCCCTTCGAAAAAAAATCGTAGGAGAGAAAAAAAAAAAAAAAAAAAAAAAAGACGTGTGAATCCGCGAGGGAGCCGAAGATCCTCTGAAAGGCGAAAAAGAAATTGGTTTGGAAGCTTCAGTCAATAGGCCGTGATTTCATGCCGCCGTCCTCATCCTCATCCGGAATCCGCAGAGATTGACGCGGAATTTTTTTCCCCAATTTCCTCTCCATGAATCCTGCGCGCGCTCGCGCTCGCAGGCACATCGCGACCGTGGTGTCAAATCTTCGTGGGCATGAATGTATGAATACATTCGGTTCGGCTCCGTATCTTTCAAGGTGCGAATGAATGCAAACATTCGCTGCCGTATCTAGAAAGGTACGAATGTATGCATACCATTCGGTTTTTGCGTATTCCCCCTAAGGCCGCCCCGTATCACCGTTCTTCCCGTATCTAGAAAGGTACGAATGTATGCATACATTCGGTGTCATATCTTTCAAAGCACTAATGTATGCATACAATCGGTGCCATATCTTTAAAAGTTACGAAGAATGTACGCATACATTCTGTGTCATATCTTTCAAGATATGGATGTATGCATACATTCGGTGCCGCATCTTTCAAGGTACTGATGTATGCATACAATCGGTGCCATATTTTTAAAGGTACGAATGTTTGCATATCCTTAAAGTTCACGAAAAAAAAAGGCTTACATTCGGTGCCTTATCTTTAAAGGTTACGAATCTATGCATACAATCGGTGCCATATCTTTCAAGGAACTGATGTATGCATAAATTCGGTGGCATATCTTCACGTTGCATTGACCATACATTAAAGTTACGTAATTTACTTCCATCATCCTACCTAAACTACATAACTATCACGAATAAGGAAAGCCAAACGAGAGGTAGATAAATACACTGACTGCATAAACCTAAGGACGTCATTAAAATACTTAATAAACGTGAAATTTAAAACAACATTTTTCCATCCTGACATAAATAACGTTGCTTCCGGTATCGGGTGTTCACACTTATCAGTTCCCAAGATATTTCGTGGGGTGGGGTGGGGGGGTGGGGGGGGGGGGGTTCTTTCTCAGCCTTTTTTCAAAGTCACGTCTGTTGGCCATTACAGAGATATATGAGACAGACAGAGAGAGAGAGAGAGAGAGAGAGAGAGAGAGAGAGAGAGAGAGAGAGAGAGACCATACGGAATATTTTACAGTATGTGCGAGGTGGCTATTCTTTTCAGTGTAGGGACAAGCACTTTAACAGAGAGAGAGAGAGAGAGAGAGAGAGAGAGAGAGAGAGAGAGAGAGAGAGGAGTTGCCATACGAAGTATTTTTCAAAGTGGCGTAATTTTTTTTCTTTTATTGTGGAATGATGATAAGAACTTCAATATTGAGAGAGAGGAGAGAGAGAGAGAGAGAGAGAGAGAGAGAGAGAGAGAGAGAGCTACCATATGAAGTATCTTGAAGTAAATGAGATGTAAATTATCTTTTACATGACCTCCAGAATTATTCAAACCCGTTAACATACCGTTTTCTCTCAAAATCTTAGCCATTTCTGACCTAAATATTTGCCTTTTCAAGGCCAAATTTGGCAAACATGATTATCAAATCACCATCACGGTGATAAACACATGCAACAAATATGCAGCTGGATATGGAGCACACTTAATAAAAAAAATAACTTATCTAATCACCATCACAAATTACAGCTGGATATGAAGCACTTAAATTAAAAAAAAAAATATATGAACATGACCCTTGACCTCTAAAGGTCAGACTAGGAAGCCCCAGCAGTTATTACGGAGATAATACTGTATTTTTTGTCAGAATGAAAAAGGAAACCCCGACTGTAAAGCAGATTACGAAGTATTTCAACCTCACTCAAACCTGAGCATTTGACCAATAAGACGACTCATCTCATCCAGGAGGTTAAGTCCTCTCGAGAAGATCACGTGACGAAACGTTTAAGAAAACGTTTTCAATATATATATATCTAATATATATATATATATATATATATATATATATAGCTTCATAAGGGAAACGCAGGGATACTGAAGGCGGATATTATGACCGTCGAAAACGATATCCCGAGACGAGGAAAGGAAATAGGACTCTCTCCTATTTCGTTGGCTGTTATTTATGTGACAATCCATGGTGTTCACCGCGCTTACGATCACTGCTGTTGTGCTTATGAACAGATATAATATGTATATACATATACGTGTCATACATATTACATATAGTATATATATTATATGTGTGTCTATATACACACATACAATGTGTATCTATACATACATATATATATATATATATATATATATATATATATATATATATATATATATATATATATATATATATAATATATACATATATATCTATATATATACGTGTACAAACAAACACACACAAACACCCATATATATATATATATATATATTATATACATATATATAGTAATATATATATATATATATATATATATATATCAAATCACAGGTGAAAAACCAAGAGACTCAGGTGTAGGTCCCGACCGGTTTCGACTTCAATGCCAAGTCATTGACGAAGGACTGCCACAAAGTGATAGTAATCACAATACTACATACGCTAGGAGAACAGCTACATACCAACATACCAGCAGCAACCACAGGAGACTACTACTACTACAGCTCCGCACCTTACGTCTTCTTGCACTTACCTGAAAAAAAAAATTATTATTATACGTCGATGAAACGTTCAAATAGATATATCATGAAAGGGGTTTATACAGACAATATTCAGCTGGTATTTTGCAAGATTGTTAATCTGAAATGTGCATAAAACTGGGAAGTTTGTAATGTACAATGATGGCCAATGACCAAACACTGGGACCTATGAAACAGTAATTGTCAGTAAGTGAGGAGGTTTGAAAGGTGTAATAAGAGAAGAATTCTATATTCTATTCTACGGTACGACTGAAGATAATAAGCTGAATTGTTAAAATATATTCTCCCTCAAATATTTTCTAAGGGAACTGAATTTAACTCACATATCACCATACGCAAAAATTCTTTTCATTTAAAATACCCAATAAAAATAACTTGCAAATACCCACCGCCCCTAATGGCAAAACTTACTTGACGACAAGGCAAGGAGACCTCTCCCTTCGCCACCCCTCCCCCCTCCCCATCGACCCAGCCCCGCCTCTAAATGACGAAATCGATCGAAATTGAATGGGGAAGGAAATTGGGTCTTCGGGATCATTAGGTCACCTACTGAACATCACGCCCACGCCCGTATTGAAAGTCGATTAAAGAGATGAAGGGGCGGTGCGTCCACGAATGAATGCAAATGACACCAGCTGACCTTCAGTTCATCGGCATTTTATTTGGTTATGTCATGAACACAAACACAGGCGCACACGCACACACAGACAAATACACACACACATACACACACACTACACACACACACACACACACACACACACACACACACATATATATATATATATATATATATATATATATATATATCCTATAATATACCATAGAGAAATATGTAATATACAAATAAGAGTAAAAAATATTTTAAAGATTTATCCAAAATATAGAATCCAAAGAGACATATTATTTAAAAGATATTCCTTTAAAGATATCCTACTACTGTCAGAAAGTGACAAATTTTCACTTTTTAATATCTTAAAATTCCTTAAATCTAATATTCATACGATAAAATGTAAGATTCATATAGTAATGTATAATGTATTCCTAATATCAAATATTTATTTTTTAAACAGTAATTTATTGAGATTTTAAATAGCTTGTCTAATCCTTGGGGCCAGCCCTAGGAGAATGTATAAATACATATTAGAAATAATCAACACACAATCACCTGTGGAACAGAAATACATTTCTGGCTCACCTGGGTTCGATCCCGATGTGAGTCATATATGAATGTGTGTTTATGTGTATGTCGATTCGATGACACTGTATGCGCGTGCGCGCTCGTGCGCATGATGTAGACAAGACAAAAGCTAAGGCGTCCTTGACCTAATATGCGTCGTTGGTCAACGTCTTGTGAATGACCTTGAAATTTTTTTTTTAAACTTTATCCCTTTCATTCAGTGAAAGGAGATCTCTTTAAGGAACGCCTGGAGAGAGAGAGAGAGAGAGAGAGAGAGAGAGAGAGAGAGAGAGAGAGAGGTCTTTAAGTGAAGGTATGAAGCTTATTGCCGAGCTTCAATCACGACATCCAACTTAGGCTAAGGTATATAACCCTGATGTTCCCCACCTCAAGTGATTACAGGACCATCTAGATTGCATTTTAATCCTCCTCCTCCTCCTCCTCCTCCTCCTCCTCCTCCTCCTCCTCCTCCTCCTCCTCCTCCTCCTCCTCCGTGTTTGGAGGGAAAGGAAGGAACCTCCTTGGCAGCAACAGCATGATAGGAAGCCACTTTCGAAAGCACGATGCTGGAATTATGTGAAAAATGTTCAGAAAGTGGGGCGAAGAGCGCCACTTTTAAAAGTCCCACGCTGGAATGAAATTTTTAAAAAAATGCGTAGTGTGGAAATTCTGAAGTGAATTAACTTAACACTGCATGATGTTGAAATTGAAAAAGGAAACAGAGTGGGGGGAAATGTGCCGTGGAATATTTTTTTTTTTCGAATGCACAGTATGATGCTGAAATTGAATGAAAGGGGAACATGATATGGACGGTGGTCAATGAAAGCGCTTTCAAGGGCATGACTCTGAAATCAAATATTTTGAGAGTGTCCAGTCAATGTATTCGAAAATTTATATATTTTAGGAAATTCTCAAAACAGAAGTGTCTCTACACAGTTAAACTCAATATTCATTGCGTGGATTTAACAATGAAAAATAAATTAATGATGAGAAATACCCTAAGACACAATTCTTGGAAGACAGGGCGTCAGAGAGGGGTGTTAGAATTCGTGATTTGCGCGCACACCTTAAGCGATAACTCTCGATAGAGCTAGAGTATTTTTGAAGACCAGCAAACGAATCTAAAATTATTTTCTAGATAGTACTGGTGGATGAAAACACCAGTTAAAATAAACTTTTCGTCGACCACTCTGGGGTCAACTTCTCTCACCAGTGTACCTCGTATAACTCTGCAGTTTGAATGGTATATCATGGCCCAAGTATTTGGACGGGACGTAACGTCTCTTCAGTCTCGATCCTCTCTTATACTACCGTCATTTTGGATGGTAACATCTCCATCGAGAACTACAGCCTCGGCAGGATCGCATATGCTTGTGTGAGCCCCTCTACTGAAATAATAATAATAATAATAATAATAAATAATAATAATAATAATAATAATAATAATCGGTTTAAGCCAGTATCACTCATTGATGTCGCAATACCATGGGACACCAGAGTTGAAGAGAAAGAGAGGGAAAAAATGGATAAGTATCAAGATCTGAAAATAGAAATCAAGAAGGATATGGGATATGCCAGTGGAAATCGTACCCATAATCATAGGAGCACTAGGCACGATCCCAAGATCCCTGAAAAGGAATCTAGAAAACCTAGAGGCTGAAGTAGCTCCAGGACTCATGCGGAAGAGTGTGATCCTAGAAACGGCGCACATAGTAAGAAAAGTGATGGACTCCTAAGGAGGCAGGATGCAACCCGGAACCCCACACTATAAATACCACCCAGTCGGATTGGAGGACTGTGATAGAGCAAAAAAAAAAAAAAAAAAAAAAAAAAAAAAAAAAAAAAAAAATAATAATAATAATAATAATAATAACAACTAACCAAAAAAGAATGATACTCCTTATCCACTCACTGACATATTTCACGTAATCAGAGATTCCTCCACAATACCAAAGACAAGCCAGAGGGTTCTCTACCCTCAGGCCACCCAGCCTGGAGTATGCCCCTCCAACAGCTTGGAATATGCCCGTCCAGACTGGAGGGGTGGGCATATTTTAGTATTCATCCCCGCCACTCCCCTTTCCACATGAAGACAAACTGGGCTTCGCTTCGCTGGCACTCCATCTCACTTTGTGGACACCCTGCCGAGGTCATGCCATTTGGACCTCTGCTTTCAATAGAGGACAGGAGGGGGGAGAATATAGGCCTAAAATTCGTCGCGATAAAGAACGAGAGAGAGAGAGAGAGAGAGAGAGAGAGAGAGAGAGAGAGAGAGAGAATGGGAAAAAAAAGAGCATCAAAGAGGGATAAGGGAGGAGGAGGAGGAGGTTCTTTTGCTAAAAATCGGTTTAAGCCAGGCCTTTGATCTAGGTGAAAAGAGAGAGAGAGAGAGAGAGAGGAGAGATTCCCCTTTCATGCGAGATAATCCAAAGAAGAAGAAGAAGAAGAAGAAGAAGGA
The DNA here is from genome assembly GCF_015104395.2 of Macrobrachium nipponense. Lineage (NCBI taxonomy): Eukaryota > Metazoa > Arthropoda > Malacostraca > Decapoda > Palaemonidae > Macrobrachium > Macrobrachium nipponense. The sequence goes on from NC_087204.1 coordinate 105,608,117, forward strand.
GATTCTATGAATGGTGTAGGCCGGGTATATTTCTTCATGCAATTTATCCCCAGAAGATCAGCTTCCCCCCACTCCCCCTAACCCCCCCACACGCCCTAATCCAACCGCCCGCCTGAGAATATACCCTTCGCGATTATTCTAATTTCTCTCTCTCTCTCTCTCTCTCTCTCTCTCTCTCTTTCTCTGCCTCGAAGCCATTTATTTTTTTCTATTTGTTATCGCCCTTTCGCGTATTAGAACTCCATATAACTGCACCTGACTCCCACGCTATGTGCACCTGCTCCATTCTTACCAAATTTGCATACGAATGTACCTCAGTAAGGCACTTTTATCCTTTGTATTTTTACTGGCTGAACTCATTTTCCAATAAAGTTATTCTTATAAATGGGTTTAGAAGTGTGTTATTTATTGCGTTCTGGCTTGTGACTGTGTACATTAAAATGTTCAATATTTTGTGATCTCTAGCTATACAATAATTGAAAGATATTATTGAATCTTTATTACGAATTGTTGTACAAATTTAGACGACCATATGGTGTGAGGATCTTGTTAAACAAAATATACGCGAATATATACCTTGCTTAAAGAATATTAAATGGTTATACAGCTATAAATATCGAAAATAACAAAGAATAAACGTTCAGAGGACAAAAATACAAGATATAATCAAAGTTATAAGGTCGTGTCCACAGCATTTTACGCAAATAACAGAATCGCACGACAGAAATAGATTAGGTTAGACGAACATATAATGATAAACAGCATATTGTTTCTTTTCATATCGCTTTAATTCGCTCAGCAACGTCATCATATAACATTGCCAGTGACGCGATTCCTTTACAATTCTTTTAGACAACTGGAAATATCTACCTTGTAAAAATACAACTGAATTTCACTGTCAACAAATACACAGTATGTGCTTCTCACACTGAGCGAAATTGGGGAGGGTAGAAGGGTAGTGTGTGTGTGTGTGTGTGTGTGTGTGTGTGTGTGTTGGGGGGAGGGGGGGATGGGTGTTTCGCTGCCTTGAACGCTAATAAAAGCGGCTCTGAAATATTCTCTGTCCAAATTAGGCCCAACAGAGACAAAATGAGAAACCAGAGAACCATTAAGTGATACAAATAGTAGTAGGGGGCTATGGGAGCGGCGCGGAGCTAGCGGGGGGGGGGGGGGGGAGGGGGGGGGGGGGGGGGAGCCGCAGTGGGGATTCAGTTTCATAGATACTAATGGGGTCTCTGCCATTCGTGAGGGCAAGGGGTTGAACAATGTTCTTTTTAATTTCTTCTTCTCTCTCTCTCTCTCTCTCTCTCTCTCTCTCTCTCTCTCTCATAACACTATCCTTAACACAGATTTCTTTCACAATATATGGGTGGCTCTCGCCCTCATCTTTCTGATGTATATTTGCAACTCCGATGTGGACTTCTACCCATTGCCGTCGTAAGACGTTGAAATGAAATCCTCACAACATGACAAGACTGAAAAAAAAAAGGCTGAGAATTCTCATAGTTGGTAATGCCTTGTCGCTCGAGATTCCATTTCAAGCCTTTCAACGGAATTTCTGAGAGGCGACGGAGTACAGGCGTTCTTGGTGAAATCAGCCGAAAACAAAAATAAAAAAATAAGCAAATCCTTTGTCGTAATATCAAAGCCTGATCATTTTGCCTCGTGAAATTTTATTTTGAACGTCGAAGAGGATCTTAGCCACGATGATAAATATTCAAGCAGCCATTTTTTATATATATATATATATATATATATATATATATATATATATATATAATATATATATATATATCAATTCAAGCTACAAATGTCCTTTTGTTATGTGATAATTATTCATAACAAAAGGCTACGTGCTGTCAAACGCTCGAATTGGCTAACATGGTAGACGGGGTTCCATATCGATTCTAATTAAGAAAGCACCGAGATCGAGGGTGATTGTAAGGTCAGAATCGATATGAACTTATAGCGTCTCTGTTGGCTGATTGGATAGCGTCACTGACTGTCCTGATTTCGTCCCCGTCCACTTGGAACAAGTGGACGGTGGTTCGATCCCATGGGGGGACGAAATTATTATCAACTAAAAAATTCCCCTTCGGTACATATATGAAAATATATCATTTGGGAGGTAAAGTGAATTTAGATATTAAAGACATTTGTAGCTTGAATTGATATATAAATGGATCACGGTTCGATGTGATAATTATTCATATTTATATAAATATATAATATATATAATATACTATATAATATATATATATGTCTGTCATTTTCTAGAACTACCGTTCTAAACAAAACTGCAAAATCTAGGAAACCAGTTACATTTCTCGCTAAGAACTTTGATTTCACTAGATTTAACGATTCCGGGAAAAATCATAATATATATATATATATATATATATATATATATATATATATATATATATATATATATATATATATATATATATGATATTATAGAGCAGTTGCGTCAAACTCCATAAATAATTCTGCGGTAGTGATGCATCACACTCGTGAGAGAGGAAGAAGCCATCATCAGTCATAATATGGTATACATCAGGGCCCCAGGAGAATGAAGACGAAAGAGTTTATAAGGATGAATGAGAATGAATGTGGATGAATAAAGATAAGAGAGAGGAGCCACGCCTTTATAACTTAAAACGACTCTAAAAGATAAATGTACAGGTGACGAAGGCAATATAGAAAAATGCGCGTTTGATAGTTTCGTCACTGTCCAGTGGCGTTTGAAGTAGCTAAGAGAGAGAGAGAGAGAGAGAGAGAGAGAGAGAGAGAGAGAGAGAGAGAGCAGTACTTAGTGCTTTATCAAGGATGAAAACTCACAAAAAATGTTTATCAGGGATTAAAAACTCGCAAAAAATTTTTATCAAGGATATATTTTTTAAATCGGGAATGGAAAACTCACGAAAAAAAGTTTGTCAGGGATGAAAAAAAAATTTATTAGGGATGGAAAAACATGTTTACCACGGATGAAAATTGACAAATAATAATTGTCAGAGATGAAAAACAAAATTGTTTATCAGGGATGGAAAAAAACTCACCCCCCAAAAAAGTAAATAAAAATAATCTGCAACACCTTTGTCTATAGACACGAATTATTCAGAGCAAAGCAAAATTTGAGTTTCATGTGGTAATTGAAACAGTCTTTCTTCCTCTTTCTTCCCCTGCAAAAAAGGAAAAAAAAAAACATAAAAACCACGCACAAACTCACATATATACACAAAACTGAACGTCAAAACAGGACGTCTGTCCACGCCATTTCCAAGCAGAGAAACAATGAAAGCAAATGAGAAAGAGAAGACAGGCGTCCCCCCATTCAAAAGCAACAACAAAGAAAAACAACGTCTCCTTTCCACGACGTTCAATGAGACAAAAAATGACAATAAAAAAAACTGAAAATGACAAAAATGACAAAACGGTTTTGAATGGCCACTCGACAGCGCCAAACGCCGGTATTGACGGAGTTAGTGATAACATCAGGGGGAGAATTCTCTCTCTCTCTCTCTCTCTCTCTCTCTCTCTCTCTCTCTCTCTCTCGCCAGCGACAGCTGAAACCCAGGTACGTCACAAAAACGAAAAAGAAGAATAAGATAAAGAAGAGGAATAATAATAATAATAATAATAATAATAATAATAATAATAATAATGCTTCTTATTTTATTTTACCTTTCAAATAATACTTTAAGTTCATCACTCTCTACCTCAAAAAGAAAAAAATAACTCCTTTTCGTTCTCAGAACTTTCGAATCCTGATAAAAAGATTTCGCACAGAGAGAGAGAGAGAGAGAGACGAGAGAGAGAGAGAGAGAGAAGAGTCCCCGAACCGTCTGGCAGTTGGCAACCTGCCGATTTTCAGCTTAGTCAAGCTTCTTCTTCTTCTTCTTCTTCTTCTTCTTCTTCTTCTTCTTCTTCTTCTTCAACTTTCTTTTCATTTAACCGCAGCTTCTTATACCTCATCCACGTCCCAATTCTTCTATTTTATTATTATTATTATTATTATTATTATTATTATTATTATTATTATTATTATTATTTTATTTGCTCTATGGCAGTCCCCAATTCGACTGGGTGGTATTTATAGTGTGGGGTTCCGGGTTGCATCCTGCCTCCTTAGGAGTCCATCATTTTTCTTATGTGCGCCGTTTCTAGGAGCACACTCTTCTGCATGAGTCCTGGAGCTACTCAGTTTTTCCAGATTCATTTTCAGGGATCTTGGGATCGTGCCTAGTGTTCCTATGATGATGATGGTGATGATGATGAAGATTATTATAATTATTATTATTATTATTATCATCCCCAACTTGATTGATTCTTAAAGAAATGAGGAAAATCTTTACTAACGTACTTCACACGTCGTATAATAACATACAATTTAGGCCAAAGGCCAAACGTTTCCGAGCTACTCTATGAGCAAGTGCCCGTGCTGGCAAAAGGGCAGCTCAATAAAGAAACATCAACAACAACAAAGCCAAACCCTGGGACCTATGATGATGAGGTCATTCAGCGCTGTTTAACAGCTCTCCTAGGGTTGGCCCGAGGGATTAAATATTTTTTTACGTGGCTAGGAACCAATTGGCGACCCAGCAACGGGACCTACAGCTTATTGTGGGATCCGAACCATATTATATCGAGAAATGAATTTCTAATCACCAGAAATAAATTCTTTTGATTCCTCGTTGGCAGAGCGGGGAATTGAACTCGCGACTACCGAATCGGTAGGCGAGCGCGTAAGTAACACACTCGTCCAACGAGGAACTAAAAAGTCAGATAGATGAAAGAGAAGATGAACGGAGGTATAGTTAAGGGAAAGAAAGAGGTTGCATCTAGGGGCCTATGGAAGGCACGCTACAAAGAACCATAAGTAATAATGCCTACAGTGCACCACATGAGATACACTTACTCCCGCGGACGTATAGGACGCGTCATTATGAATTCCAAATATCGGTGTTTGGGTCGACCAAACTTCGTGTGTTATCCTTCAAGAGTTTCCCGTGGAACTTTAGGCCTAAATCTCCCACGAAGTTTATGACTTAACTAAATTTCCAGAGGCTTAAATCCTCATTAGTTATTGATATCTCGATAGTTTCTGTCTTGTCCCGGATTGTCTTTCAAGATGGAAGCGTAGAAATAGGCGTGGAATCGTATTTCTTCATTGATCTATAAGAGAATATGGACTATTCATAAAATAAGCTTATAGACTATTTTCACGTGTATTCGCTACATGCCTAACTAAATTATAGACTGCAAAAACATTATAAAACTACAGGTACGTACCTGTATTATAAATTACAGTTACGCATGACTACCTCCTATGTGTCTTGTACGATACCTGTGGATAACGTTGCACTTTGTAACGATAAAGAAACTGAAGCTTCAATAATTAGTTTATTCCTGCTAAGTCAACTTCGTAACTGTAATTTGTAGTACAGGTACGTAACTGTAAAATAGATTAGAGGTGATTATCTGTAATTTATAATACAGTACGTACCTGCAATCCATATGCAGGTACATACCTGTCATTCATAGTACAGGTACGTAACTGTAATCTGTAATACAGGTGGAATAAATCAAACATGAAGGTATAAATATGGTTGATGTAATATTTGTCTTTTTGAGAATTTGATTAAAAGAGAGAGAGAGAGAGAGAGAGAGAGAGAGAGAGAGAGAGAGAGAGAGAGAGAGAGAGAGAGACTTTTTTTTAGAAATATTTAACCAAAGATGACGCTACAAATATTGGGAAGAGAGGATAAAACTGACTGACTTATTTATCTATCGATAAACCTATCTGGTTCCTCGCGCTATTTTTGCTACGGATTTCCCGGATCTTGCTTTGACAGTATAATAAATCATTCTCTCTCTCTCTCTCTCTCTCTCTCTCTCTCTCTCCTCTCTCTCTCTCTTCTCGTTGAAATATCAGTTATGTGCAACAATGATTGTTGTGGTTGTTGCGCCTATAAAAAAATGTATTTCATCTCTCTCTCTCTCTCTCTCTCTCTCTCTCTCTCTCTCTCTCTCTCTCTCTCTCTCTCATGAAACATTCGAGTTTAGTCCGTTGAATAGATTGCTAATAAAATTTGATTTAGAGCAACAAGAACAAAAATTCATATTACACGTAGCCAAGGTAAAATACTCCAATACATAATTAATGGATAAATATAACAAGAGGAAAACACCAAATTAAAAATATTTTTGAATTGTTTCGGTAAATTGTCAAACAATATGACTTTAACCAAATCAAAAATATTTTTCAATTGTTTCGGTATATTGCCGAACTATGAGTTCATCATCACTAATATGGCTAAGAAGATACTAAATTAACTAAATTACGAATATTTTTTAATTGTTTCGGTAAATTGTCAAACAGTGTGACTTTATTATAAGCAATATTACCAAAAAAAAAAAAAAAAAAAAAAAAAAAAAAACACTAAATTAAAAATATTTTTGAATTTTTAGGTAAATTGTCAAACAATATAACTTTACCTTAAGGATTATGGTCAGGAAAACACTAAATTAACTAAATTAAGAATACTTTTGAATTATTTCAGTAAACTGTCAAGCAATATGACTTCATCTTAACCAATATGACCATGAAAACACTAGATTAACTAAAAACAAAAATATTTGTTCATTGTTTCGGCAAATTGTCAAACAATATGACTTCATCATAACCAATATGACCAAAAGAACACCAAATTAAAAATTATTTTTGAATTGTTTCGATAAATTACCAGACAATATGGCTTTACCATAACGGTTATGGCTTCCAGTTTCAAAAACAGAACCATGGACGGACCCAAAGAAATCTCATTCCTTCACTTATTCCTTCCTGTACCTTTCCATTCCCATCTATCAATCTCAAAACAATAATTATCTTCTGTTCTACTTTCTCAGGCACAGAATCCTACAAGCTTCTTCCATTACCGCGATATCCTTTGCTTCATCCTTCCGGACAGGAGGAGGAGGAGGAGGAGGAGGAGGAGAGTCCTTCTCTCCTCCTTCTTCCTTCCTCAATCCTCCTGCTCGCATCCTTGCTGTTAGGATGTGTCTTAGGATGTTGCGACATTCGCAAGACCGAATTTTCGGACGAAAGACATGTCGTGCGTCTCTCGACTAAACTAATTCATATTATATATATATATATATATATATATATAATATATATATATATATATTATAATATATATATATTATATATATATATATAATATATATTATATATATATATATATATATATATTATATATGTATGTATGTACTACACCCAGACATACACATATACAATATATACAGATGTGTATAAACACATATATCTTCCCTCTCATTTCCTAATATCGACAGGACCATTTCTGTTAGAAAATACACACTGCAATTAAAAAAAAAAAAAAAAAAGGCGGTACAGATTCAAGAAACTGTTTAATTTATAAGTATCAAGGGGTTCGTCTTCATAATGTTAGTAAGTATACACAGTTATGAACGTGTATTTTATAATTACCCTTTATAGCAGCGGCTAATCTTATAAATGTTGAATTTGCTCTATTATAAATTGCTCGAAACAAATTTTATTTAATGTGTCGTTTCATAAGCAAAGATTACGTATTATTATTATTATTATATTATTATTATTATTATTATTATTATTATTATTATTATTCATTATTATTATTCAACTCCTCTGAAACACGCCCATACACAGGAACCACTGACTTGTAATTCAAGCTTCCAAAGAATATTATGGCGTCCAATAGAAAGAAGTAACAGAAAGTGATGGAAAAAGAAAAGAGATCACTTATTAAAATATAACAAATAAATGAACAAATTAAGGCATAAATTGATGGAAATGCAAGCGAATAGAATAATAGAATACAAAGGAAATCGTATCAGGGCATTAATGCATTGCATCTCCGTTGGAACCTTTGAAGTTCTATTAGTAAATCATAATGATTAATCATATAAAAAAATTCTTCCGACAAAGCAGATGATTAAATGCTGCTATTATTCAAATTAATAGTCAAGGGTTGTGTTGGATGTAATTGCGCCGCACACTTTACAGACAAGGATGGATGGAACGTGCAATTGAGGACGAAGGCCA
>NC_087204.1:105621223-105641223 GCF_015104395.2 Macrobrachium nipponense
AGATGATGGAAAAGAAAGAGGAGGAGAATAATTATAATAATAATAAAAAGAAGAAGAAACAATAAAACGAAGAAAAAAAAGGAGAAAATGAAGATGAAGAAGAAAAAGGGGAGAATAATAATAATAATAATAACAATAAGAAGAAGAAGAAGAAGAAGAAGAAGAAGAAGAAGAAGAAACAAGAAAAAGGAGAAAAAAAGTAGAAAAAGAAGATGAAGAAGGAAAATGAGGAAAATAATAATAATAATAATAAAATAATAATAAGAAGAAGAAGAAGAAGAAGAGAAGAAGAAGAAGAAGAAAGAAGAAAAAGAAGGAGACAAAGAAGGAGACAAAGAAGATGAAGAAGCAGAAGAAATAAAAGACAAATCCCGATCGCCAGCGCTCCGAACTGTCATTATCGCTTCCCATTTAGCTCTCAAAGAACTCACTTACTTCCCATCAGTTCCACAACGCAAAGAGAGACAGACAATCCGTATCGAGTTCTAATTCCAACGTCAATAATCTTTTTCATTATAACGTTAGATCACTATATTATTTTTTATTATATTTCATTATATTTCCATATGGAATGTCAGAGACATTGCAAATGAGTTATATATACCTAATTGATTCCAAATTCCAACGTCAAGAATCTTTTTCATCATAACATTTATAGCATTATATCATTTCATCATTTAATCTCATTATGTTTCAATTTGGAGTGTCAGGGACATTATGAATGAGTTACCAAATAGATTCATAACTCCAACGCCAATAATTCTTGTTTATTATAATATCTTAGCATTGTATTTAATTTCATTTTCATTTGGAATGTCAAGAGACGATCCTAATTATTTACCACAGTGAATTCCAACGTCAATAATCTTTTTACATTACAACATTATATATCATCATATATTAACTTTACTTCCATTCTTCGCCTAGGATAGTTCCAGAATATCCTACATTTTGTTTCTCAGTTTTTGGCCTCAGGATTCAAACGCAATTTTTCTTTCAATTGAGGAAACAGAGAGAGAGAGAGAGAGAGAGAGAGAGAGAAGAGAGAGAGAGAGAGAGAGAAGTAACGGGGTCAAGTTTGGGAGAAAGAAGACTGAATTATGATGTTTACAGCTTATTTAGCTTCATCTTTTCCAGGAAACTTTCCATGGTGGTGGACGAAGGTTTCTGGTTTAAACAAGAGGACGTTTTGACTATTTCTACTACTTTATAATAAAGATTTTGGTGCACATTTTGACTTTTGAAAAATAAAAAATGAGGATTCTGATTTTTCGTTTTTCGTTATAATTTTTTTTTTTTTGCATTTTCTGAAATATATTCTCTCTCTCTCTCTCTCTCTCTTTCACATACACAAATTCTATTTGCCTCTAACTTCCCAGTAATGTCTTGTAACTTATTCTCTCTCTCTCTCTCTCTCTCTCTCTCTCTCTCTCTCTCTCTCTCTTTCACATACACAAATTCTATTTGCCTCTAACTTCCCAGTAATGCTTTGTAACTTATTCTCTCTCTCTCTCTCTCTCTCTCTCTCTCTCTCTCTCTCTCCCTCTCTCCTAGTAGCCATCTTGCTTGGTGAGACGTTCCCGCGTGAAGTCAGATTAATCAACAGATATCACAAGTTTAACATACGACTAGAATTTGAGAAATATCTAGAAGTGTTCGTGAACTATCGGTGATAAGATTAGTGTGAAAATAGTAGGATAAAGCGTCTTCTAAGTTAGTTTATCAAGTGTAATACTGTAAATCAGAACAAGATGGCAGTAAGTTCCAACTGCGGGAAGAGATGGCGTAATTTAGCGTGTTTAGCAGATTCGCAATACGATGAGGTAGCAGGAAGGGAACTGGCATTTCTCATCTATGAAATCAGCAACAGTCCTAACCAAAAAGATACAAAAGCATTCATAGATATATTAGAAGGATATAATCCTTCAAACTGGAACAAATCTAATGAAAACATCTTGAAAATAATTGAAGAAGTTCCAAATAAAATCCAAGTGGTCAAGAGACTCATAAAGAAAATATACATAAACCAACATATTCCGACAAAGAAAATGAATAAGGTGAATCTTGTGAATATCCTAATTGACGCATTAGGAAAAAGAATGCCAAAAGCATGCAAACTGTGTAAGGTTTGGTATAGCATAGTCAATCCACAAAACCTAATCAGAAAATGTGCTGCATGCAAACATTCCGACCCATCCACAGTGTGCTGAGGTAATACAAGATATGAGAAAAGATACAAGAATTTTTTGTTCAACATGTCTATCATGGATAGACAATGTTATTAAATCAAGATTGAATGTACAAATAGTTGAGGATGCAAGAAGAAGAGGAAGGAGGGAAGAAGAAGAAGAAGAAGAGGGAAACGGAAGAGAAGTAAACAAAAATGAAATGACAGAAAAAAATAAGGAAAACAAAGAACAAGATAAAAGTATGGATGCAGAGATACTCATTGATAGCTACAAATATGAGGCAATAAAGCAGCATACCTACGAAGAAAAATAAATTACGATATGGCAACAGAAAAGCAAATCCCGAAGAGGCTCTACCCAGATCTACACAATGACGGGAAAGAGGAGGAAAAAATAGACAAGAAAGACAAAATCTGCAACCTTTTGAAAAGAGGGAATTGCAGATTTGGAGAAAGATGTTACTACAAACATCCTAAGGTATGTCACAACTATGAAATATATGGTAAATGTGCATACCTAGATGGATATGGGGATGATTGCAGAGATCTGCATCCAACAATATGCAAAAAACCTAAAAGAAGGAAAAGGATGTAAGTTCGACAAAAAATGCAAATATATGCACCCTGTAGCCATGAATCATAATCAAATAAATAACCAACCAAGTAATAAAATTCCAAAATAAGAAAGAAAACCAAATAAAGAGAGAAATCAAGAATATCAGGTAAAAGAGAAAAGCAAACCACCAATGAGTATGCAGAGATGTCAGCAAAAAATTTCAATGCATCAGCTCCAAAATTCTACTCAAGGGATAATAACTGTATTTATTATGCAAGAGGATATTGCAGAGAAACGGAAAGGAGAAAATTGCAGATTCAGACACAAAATGAATAATTATGATGAAGGAAGATCAAATATTATGGAAAAGTTGGATTTTTTAATGTCAGAATTTCTGGAAATGAAAAAAAGAACAACATACCAGAACAGGAAAGAGACATGGGAAAATCCTTATTACTACCAATATTAAATGAAGGAGAAAAACACGCAAACCATCATAGTGATGAATGCGCAGGGTTTAGTTACGAGTAACTCAAAAAGAAAAATAGAGTTCTTAGAAGAACTAAAACCCAAATTTGAAAAAGAAAATAGATATAATGAATATAAGTGAAACATGGTATTCCAAGAGACTGGGAATGATGATCAAATAAAAGGGTTCCAAACTTATAGATCAGATAGAAAAAATAGGAATCAAGGGGGAACCGCAATATATGGGAAAAAAAAGACAAAAAACAAGGAAAAATATATGAGAAATATAGTAACTCAGAATGTGAACTAATAGCGGTAGAATTTGAATCTGAAAAATTAATGAACATAGTAATATATAGACCTCCTAATACTAAAGAGTTTGCCTTAATAATTGAAAAATTGGATGATATATGTAGAAATCACAAGGACTGGATATTCTCCTATTCTGGTGACTTCAACTTTTCCTTTCGTAGAATGGAAAGAACGAATAGGAGATTGTGGATGTACTTATACATATAAAAAAGAGAGTAATAGTAGTGCAGAAGATAAGAGGCAATTCGAAAAGCTATAGATATGCTACTAGAATACAACATTCAAACAAATAAATCACCTGCCAACAAGAAAGGAAAATACTTTAGAGACCTAGTATTTGTGAACGAGGTGAATTATGTTAAAGAAATAATAGTTTATAATGCGAGTATTTCAGACCATAATGTCATAGAATTAACAGTTCATTCCAAAGCAAGTGAAAACAGAGATCAGCAAGAAATGAAAAAGTGGGAAGGATATGGAAAATACAACTTCCTACAGTAAAAATATAAAATGGTCAAGAAATAAATGAAGAATTAAACAAAGATTGGGATAACATTTCGTAATAAGCGATGACATAAGAGTAAATACGGAGATATTATATAAAATATTAGAGAAAATAGTGGATATATATACGAAGAAGAAAAGTAAACATCATTCATGCATACAAGAGACAGAAGGATCTTGTTCCAGAAAATCAGAAAGTGGAAAAAAGGTCTTGCAAAAGAAAAAAATGCATGGAAAGTTATAGAACTAAAAAGTAAGATAGAAAAATGCAGAACAAAAGATTATTATACAATCAAAAGAAAATGAAAAACGGGACTTGGAAGAAAAAACCCTATTAAATATCAAGCAAAACCCCAAAACTATTATACTCATATGCGAAGAAGATGAATAAAAGAAGAATAGAAATAGGCCCTCTGAGAATTGAAGGGAGATTAATGAATGAAAAAAAGGAAATTTGCAACATACTGGCAGAATGATATAAGAGAGAATTCACCCCTAGAATAGATAATGAAGATAATGATATAGAAGTAAGGGACGAAAATAGTGAATATTTAGCTGACATAGAAATTAATGAAGCTGATATTGTGCAGGCAATTAATGAAATTAAAAATGGAGCTGCTGCAGGGGCCTGATGGAATCCCTGCTATTTTGTTAAAGAAAGTAGTTCATTCTATTCGCAAAGCCACTTGCAATATTATTAAGACAAGTGTAGATACAGGCAAGATTTATGATGAGCACAAATTAGCATATATCACACCCCTACTTTCAAAAGTGGATCAAGACTTGAGGCTAAGTAATTATAATGGCCTGTGAGGTCTAACATCACATATTATGAAAGTGTATGAAAGGGTAATGAAGAAAAATATTATGAAACATTTATAAAAAAAATAATTTGTTTAATATAGGACAACACGGTTTCGTACCCGGAAAAAGTACACAAACCCAACTGTTAGTCCACCGTGAGAACATATTCAAAAATATGAAAAGCGGAAATGAAAACAGATGTGGTTTATCTAGACTTTGCAAAAGCTTTTGACAAAGTAGACCATAATATATTAGCAAGAAAATTAGAAAACACAATATCGTAGATAAAATAGGAAGATGGTTAAAAGAATTTTTACACAACAGAAAACAGATAGTTATTGCAAACGATGAGATGGAAATCGGATGAAACCAAGGTAATATCCGGTGTGCCACAAAAGGTACGGTGGTTAGCTGCAATACTGTTTGTTATTATGATTGAAGACATAGACAGTAATGTTAAGGATTCGGTAGTGAGTAGTTTCGCTGATGACACAAGAATAAGTAGAGAAATTACTGTGATGAAGATAGGAACGCTCTACAAAGAGACCTTAACAAAGTATATGATTGGGCAGAGGAAAATAGGATGGTATTTAACTCTGATAAAATTTGAATCAATAAATTATGGAGACAGAGAAGGAAAGCTATATGCATATAGGGGACCTAATAATGAAGACAATCACAAATAAGGAAGCAGTTAAAGACCTTGGTGTGATGATGAATAGGAACATGTTATGCAATGATCAAATAGCAATTCTTTTGGCAAAATGTAAAGCAAAAATGGGAATGTTGTTACGGAACTTCAAAACAAGAAAAGCTGAACACATGATTATGCTTTATAAAACATATGTTCGTAGTCCACTTGAATATTGCAATATGATATGGTACCCACACTATCAAAAGGATATTGCACAAATAGAGAGTGTACAAAGGTCCTTTACAGCTAGAATAGAAGACGTTAAGGACCTTGACTACTGGGAAAGACTACAATCATTAAAAATTATATAGTCTAGAAAGAGAAAGAGAAACGCTACATGATAATTCAGGCATGGAAACAGATAGAAGGAATAACAGAAAATATCATGGAACTAAAAATATCAGAAAGAGCAAGCAGAGGTAGATTAATAGTGCCCAAAACAATACCAGGAAAAATAAGGAAAGCACACAGGACATTAATCCACTACACACCAGCATCGATAATGCAGCGTCTATTCAATGCGTTGCCAGCTCATCTGAGGAATATATCAGGAGTGAGCGTAGATGTGTTTAAGAATAAGCTCGACAAATATCTAAACTGCATCCCAGACCATCCAAGATTGGAAGATGCAAAATATACCGGAAGATGTACTAGCAACTCTCTGGTAGACATTAGAGGTGCCTCACACTGAGGGACCTGGGGCAACCCGAACGAACTGTAAGGTCTGTAAGGTCTCTCTCTTTCACATACACAAATTCTATTTGCCTCTAACTTCCCAGTAATGTCTTGTAACTTATTCTCTCTCTCTCTCTCTCTCTCTCTCTCTCTCTCTCTCTCTCTCTCTCTCCTTCTTTCTTTCTTTCACATACACAAATTCTATTTGCCTCTAACTTCCCAGTAAAGCCTTGTAACTTATTCTCTCTCTCTCTCTCTGTCTCTCATACACACCAAATCACAATTGTCTCTTAACTCCGCAGTTGCTTCTACCTTTCCGTTAGTGTTTCCATATAACATCTTAATTGCGGCAGCCATGGCTATATGGACGTGGAAATAATGTTTATAATTAACATTTAAGCACCAAATGACTTTCCCCTTCCCTCTAATGAGACAGAGGAGGGGGAGTAATTACGAATCCCTGGTTATAATTGTAACCGAAAAGAAGTATTTCTTGCGGAACAACAAACACAAACTCTCTCTCTCTCTCTCTCTCTCTCTCTCTCTCTCTCTCTCTCTCAGCAGTTGCCTCTAACTTTCCAATAGTGTTTTGTAACTCACTTTCTCTCTCTCACTCTTTCTTACACACACACACACACACACACACACACACACACACATATATATATATATATATATATTATATATATATATATACACACATCTTACACACACACACGCACAAACACACAAGCACACATACACAAGCACTGCTGTTGCTTCTAACTTTCCAGTAGTGTTTTGTAACGAACACAAACTCTCTCTCTCTCTCGCTCTCTCCTTCCCGAACCAATTATCTAAAAGGATACACAAGGGTGCCATTCAACCCTCCCTTCCTCCCTCCTCCCCTCCCACCCTCCCTCCCTCCGTCCATCAATCAACGGTTCCATCATAGTGGATGGAGAAGAGCAAAACTAATTAGGTAATAGCAAAGACGCTTCACTCTTGATGGCTACTTGTTGCGTGCGGCTGAAATGACATCGAAGGTAAGACTGTCGGACGTCGTCAATTACAATTGTATACATTCTCTTATGTGTATTTAAGTGAGAGGAGATAGTCTATGGGAGAAACGTCACCTCGGTGACTGCCATTTCTGGCCGGGAGATTTCATGCTATGTTCAGTTTTGAAAGTATCGAAGTGTGTTAGAGGGGTTGGGGATGTGCACGTAAGGACTCACCCTAATGTATACATACATACATACTCGCACAAATATATATTATATAAATATATATGTATATATTATATATACATATTTATACACACACACACACACACATATATATATATATAATAATATATATCTATATATGTATATATTATATATATATTATTATTATATATATATATATATTATATATATATAATATCTACTGCTCACTTTCACCTACTGAATAAATACAAAGGATTAATATATCACGATGACTATTACAAACACATATAATATTGCAATAATATTGCAATGCCATTATCTTAAGCTGTGAAATTATATGTGCCAACTAATACCGATATATAATAAAAAGCTTAGAATCCAACGCTAGCTAGATTTTAAATGCAAAGCCTACTAATGCGAACTCTAAAGATATTAGTTTCCCCCTTTTATTTATTATATTTTCATCCTAAGAATAAAAAAAAAATTCTCCAAAGATACCGAAATGAAGGGGGAATGTTTTATTTTGCATAAATAATCAGTCTGAAAATGCTTCCGAGTCGGAATAAAAAAAAAAACAACAAGCAAAATCAAAAAGGAAGTAAATGGAAACATTTTTTCCTTGGTATATGTGATCAGAATAAATATTTTCGGAATAAAATAAATATCTGCAAAGTCATTTCTATAAACAAATAATCACGACAGCCATTTATTTCTCCCTTCGTCTGCCAAAATCCAGGGAGATGGTTGGCGGGGAGAAAGCCTTTGTACCCTGAACCAATATGGAATTAGCGGAAATCAACAGCATCTGTCCAGCGCCAAATACCGGACCAGGGGAAAATCTAGATGAAAATCTAGGGGGAAAATCCCGGGGAAACTCGGAAAAATTCCCCAGCTGCGACGAGAATCGAAGCATGATGGAAAGATTTATCTAGACGTCTTTCTGAAAGCTTTTAGGAGAATCAAAGAATATATCGACCGTTGGTATGCGTCGATTATTAAGCCTGCTGCTTTACGTCCTTGTCCTAAGGGAATAGGAGGGTGTACTGGCGTGGCCTTCAGGTCTATGACCTACCAGCTGCGATGAGAGTGACGAGGTGATTAGTATTTAAGCAATGAATATTATTGTCAGTATACAAAAAAAAAAAAAATCTATAAGAATGTAACTTTAATAACATAATTTTAGCTACGTTTTCGAGAACTTAATGTCGAATGAATAAATTACAATTTAATGAACTAGTAAAATTCCTTAAACAGCCAAAAAAAACATAAATGGAAGGAAAAAATACACGATAAATTGCAGAAGTAGAAATAGCGAAAGAAGAGAACATGACGAAAAAAATATGACAAATTCATGAATAAAAGAAAGTGAAAAGAGTTTGGAGTTAATGAATATTTGATGCAGCGAAATAATACCCGCCACCTTTCCCCATTCACGGAAAAGAGAGAGAGAGAGAGAGAGAGAGAGAGAGAGAGGAGAGAGAGAGAGAGAGACAGCTTGTGAAATTCTCAATAGAAATCAAGATACGTTCAACTGAAGGGAGTTCAATTTTTGTGTAGTGATTAAAATTGAGAGAGAGAGAGAGAGAGAGAGAGAGAGAGAGAGAGAGAGAGAGCCGCCCCCAACCCCCTTTGAATCCCTGTTGCTATTATAAAACATATAATTGGCATCGGAAGAAGCTGCCGTTGAATCTGAGAGCGTTCACGCCAATTGAATCAAGAGCTGTCACTTCATCTCTCTCTCTCTCTCTCTCTCTCTCTCTCTCTCTCTCTCTCTCTCTCTCCCTTTCTTGACAACTCCCAGCAGATAAATATGCGCACCAGAAGAGTAGCATCTCTAGTATAAACAGGGGTCTAGAGGAGGAAGAGGAGGAGGAGGAGGAGGAGGAGAAAGGGGGGGTGGCTAAGGGGAGGGACAGGGGAAGAGGAGGGGTAGGAGGTGGAAGGGAGAGAAGCACAAGGAATTGGTGATAACATGGGAGAGGCACAATGATGCCGATGGTGTTGTTGCTTCTGTGAGAGAGAGAGAGAGAGAGAGAGAGAGAGAGAGAGTGCGATACTCTACAGTAAATAATTTCAGTTAAAGGAAGAATAATTGTTCTCATATTACAACAGAGAGAGAGAGAGAGAGAGAGAGAGAGAGCATGTTGTCGCGCATCCAATCATGAGTAGGCCTATTCTTTTCCTATATCGGGAAAGAACGCCTATACCCAATCGAAGCCAACCAATCAGGAAGTGTACCAATAAAAATCTAGTTATCCAAAAAATAATTAAATAAATAACTTGCGTCCCAGATAGATACAGATATTATGACGGATATATAACAATATTTATTCATTGTATTTTATAAAGTGGGTTCTGTTTCTTTTATTATTTTTTTTATTTTATTTTAAAGTAATCATAAAAAAACAATAAACATTACGAAACACGGATGTTTTAGGGTGGAAATGTTTACATTTGCACTGGGTCAATAACAAAAAAAAAATTCTAAAATAAAAGATCGGAAGATAAAGGAGAAAAGGGGTGGTGGGTGGGGTGGGGTGGGGGGGTGGGGGGGTTATGGTAACCAATGGTAACCATCGACACTGGCGTTACGCGAGACTTTTCGTATCGTGTTACTTTGCATCAGGCCATTATGATAATGATGGAGGAGGAGTTGCGTTGTAGGGGGGTGGGGGGTAATGGGATGAGGGGCGGGTGGGGAGTGTGTGGGGGGGGGGGGGGGGGGGGGGTGTTGGATGGGGTGGGCCTAAAGTGTACAATTGCACCTGTCCCTGCTAATTTTTCCTTTTTTTTTTTTTTAACTTTTTTTTTTTTTTTTTTTTGCCGTCGTGCTAACTCTTAGCTGGTGAAAGTTTTAAGCTGCTTAAGTTATTTAGTAAAGAGATGTATGAGCACATGTATACATTATACTATACAGTCATATTTACATATATGCATATATATATTATATATATACATATATGCATATGTCTATATATATATATATATAATATATTAATATATATATATCACACACACATACATATCTATATGTGTATATAATACCCACAACACACACACACACACACACACACACACATATATACTATATACAATACATACATACATCCATACATATATACTATATATATATATATATATATTTACATACATATTATATTATATATATAATATATATATATATATATATATATATATATATATATAATAAATTATATAATATATATATATATATATATATATATATATATATAATATTATAATAAAATTGACTTGACGAACTCGTCATCCACGTTAAACCTCTCGATTCTTTCCAAAATGACCCTTCCAGCTGGGTTCTCGAAATGTCAATTTAGCGTCTCTGCCGTCAAAGCGAAGCGCTCCACACTTATTCTCAATAGCACGCAACAATAGGTCTCTCGGTATTCGCTACGTAGCCATCCACCTCTTACGTCCACCACCGAGGTCGCAAGCCACTGACTGCTACGTCTCAAATCCGATCATGGTTACCGAACTGAGAGCGAAATACGTTCCTTCTCAATAGATTTTTTGTTTGTTTGCAAGGTGTTTGTACGTTGCATGCAACCAGTGGTTATTCAGCAACGGGACCAACGGCTTGACGTGGCTTCCGAACCACGTCGAGAGTGAACTTCTTCTATCACCAGAAATACACATCTCTGACCCCTCCGTGGAATGTCCAAGAATCGAACTCGCGGCCACCGAGTTGGCAGGCCAAGACCATCCCGATCACGCCACTGAGGCGCTTTCAATAGATTGCAGTCTTGGGTCTAGCTCTTTCTTCTACAGTGTCTTCAGCTTTGTCCATTTCTTTCTGGGGTCGGCCTGTCCTATTAGTCTTCTTAAACCTTTCTCCCGCAAATCACTTTATCCTTCCATCTGAACTTTATTTTAGTCATCCTCTTCTTCTTATTCTTCTTCTTCTTCTTCTTCTTCTTCTTCTCTTCCTTCCCTCCACCTCCAGGCTCTTAATAATCCTTTTACACAAGTCAACTTCCTCTCTTTGTAAAAGAGAACTACTGAGATGGCTGCTTGTCTGTTCGTCCGCCCTTAGATCTTAAAAACTAGCAAGGCTAGAGGGCTGCAACTTGGCATGTTGATCATCCACCCTCCAATCATCAAATATACCAAATTGCAGCCTTCTAGCCTCCGTAGTTTTTATTTGATCTAAGGTTAAAGTTAGACAAGGCCGTGCGCCTGGCTCCGCTATATGTGCCAACAACACACGCTACCATCATGCTGTGGATGGAAGTTTCATAGGCCGCGGCGTATATTTTTACTTCTTCAGTAACGTCACTAATCCGTCAATGACTCTAAGGTTCTGGTACGGAGGCCATCATATATTTATCTTCTTCACCTCCTCCTCCTCCTCCCACTACTACTACTACTACTACTTTTCCTCCTCCTCCTCCTCCTCCTCCTTCTCCTTCTTCTTCTCCTCCTCCTCCTTCTCCTCCTCCTCCTTCTTCTTCTCCTCCTCATCCTCCTCCTACAACTCCTTCTTCTTCTTCTTCTTCTTCTCCTCCTCCTCCTCCTCCTCCTCCTACTTCTTCTTCTTCTCCTCCTCCTCCTCCTGTTACTCCTTCTCCTCCTCCTCCTCCTCCTTCTTCTCCTGTTACTACTTTTCCTCCTCCTCCTACTACTACTTATTATCCTCCTCCTCGTCCACTCTTGCATTTCTCATTTATTTTGGTCGTTTGAAAAGAATCGGATTTGTTTGCGGTCGGTCAGGTGACGCAATTACCAATTAGGCAGGAGAGAGCGAATCCCCGGGGATTCCAGAAGTCCGTGAAAAACAACGAGGACGCGAGAAGTCTCCGAAGGAGGTCACCAAGGCTCCGACGAGACCTTCGAGTAAGAACTGGGGAAAGATTGTTTTCTTGGAAGCACTTCCGAGTCCTAATTCTGACTTATTTCTTCGTTCGGGAAAAGGACGAAATGGTCAGGTAAGAAAATGCTTAAAGACTTTTCTTGATACGATTTTTAAGAAATATTTACGGCATATTTTTTGTTCAGATCTTACTGTTGTGTGGTTAACAAACTTTAAGTGTATCTTAGTTTAACCAGACCACTACTGAGCTGATGAACAGCTCTTCTCCGAGGGCTGGCCCGAAGGATTAGATATTTTTTTACATGGCTACGAACCAACTGGTTACCTAGCAACGGGACCTAAAGCTTATTGTGGGATCCGAACCGCATTCAATCGAGAAATTAATTTCTGAGTGGGGAATCGAACTCGGGAATACCGAATCCGTAGGAGAGCACGTAAACCACTCGACCAACGAGGAACTGCTTTTGCATGGTAATTAAATTATGTAAAAAAAGGCAATAAAGCATCAAAATTTACCTGCGATAAAAAAAAATGTGCAAAAATGTGCTATTAGTGATAACAGCTAACTTGGTATCAGTGAAATTCAGTAATACCAAACTCGTGTCAGTGAAGTGTCATTCTTTCGTACCCCTGCATAATGCACCGAGCAGAAAAATACCTTTCGTTTGCAACATCTTCTCATGAAACGCCTTAAGACGACAACTGCTTGGGTATGGTAATGTCATACAACGAAAACAAAAGGTGACTGAATTATTCATTAGCCTAGGGATGCCAAGTGGCAGGGTTGCTACGCTACTCCTAAATTATTAAGAGTTGGGTGGCACCAGCACCTGACAGGTAAGGCTGAAGGCCCCGTAATCATGACGTGATAATTTATTGCCATCTTCCTCATTACGTGTTCTTAATTTGTATTTTTTCTTTCTGGTTTTACCTTATAGAATATTCACCTATTTCTACATGCGTGGAAAGATGTAGGAAAAAATCCTTATTCAAGCAGAAATTCTACGTCACACAACAAAAGGTCAAGGCTGGCGTACGTTGGATGGGGGAGGGGGCCGTGGGAAATGTGTGTGTGTGTGTGTGTGTGTGTGTGTGTGTGTGTGTGAGAGAGAGAGAGAGACAGAGAAAGAGAGAGAGAGAGAGAGAGAGAGAGAGAGAGAGAACTCCTAGCAGGTTCACTCAGATAATGGATATCAGTGGCCTACTGGAACCAACTTACTCTGAACATCCCAAACTGATTTCGACTAAAAGTTACGATAAGGTATAAACAACTATATTTCCCACTTGGCAAAGCGCACATGACGTGTGACATAGTGGCAGCATTCATACCTTGCCCCTTTTTCCCTTGGTTCCTCCTATGTCCTCCAAACCTTTCCTGTGTGACTTTGTCTCCATGTATTCTCTTTATCAGTGCGTTCCCCTCTTAATCCTCAACTAGAGAGAAGCCAATCATTTGCGCATAACCAAGTTGTCGAGAGAGAGAGAGAGAGAGAGAGAGAGAGAGAGAGAGAGAGAGAGAGAGAGAGAGAGAGATACTCTCCAGCTTCCGTGAGAAATCAGATTAGGGAGATGTGATAGGCTCCCACGTCGGAGAGACACTCCCGCGGCGGCTCCGTGTTATTCCAGGTCCTCCAGATACAACTCCAATTAAGACCGATGTTGCCAATAAGATCACAGTTTCGAAAATAGTCCGGGAGTCGTCTTCAATTCATACCTTTGTCTATTCGATGTATCATAATCTAGTCGATGAATATGTATTGTGTTCGTGCAGTTTCTTTCCCAAGAACTTGAAAGTGTTTTTCACGGTTCCATTGTACTTATTGTCTGCCCTGGAAATCATTGTATATATAATGGTCTTGTCTGTCATTGTAAGCGTCACTAATGGTCTTGTCTGTCATTGTAAACCTCACAAACGGTCTTGTTTGTCATTGCAAGCGCCACATTCTTCGTTATTGTTTCTATTTTCTGTTATCATTATCAACTGACATATGCAATACTGACCCTTTCTTATCTGATCTTCATTTCAACCGTGTGGTGTTACTGCGGTGGAATGTCATATATATATATATATATATATATATATATTAATATATATATATATATATAATATAATAATATATATATATATAATATATATTATAATATATATATATATATATATATATATATATAATATATATATATATATATATATATATCTATATATATATATATATACACACACAATTGTACACTAATATTTATTGTATATATACATATATACTAAGATATACTATATGTACATATATAATACATGTATGTATGTATGTATGTTTTGTATATATATATATATATATATATATATATGTATATATATATATATATACAGTAGTACCTCGAGATACGAAAGGCTCAACTTACGAAAAATCCAAGTTACGAAAGCCAATGCGAAAAATTTTACTGCTCTACATACGAAAAGTTTTCAAGATACGAAAGGTTTCTGAAAGTCCGAGATTCGCCCCATAACAATTTTGAAACTCGCGCCGCACGCCGCCATCTTAGTTATAGTAGACTCGCCACCATCCTCCTGCTCTCCCATTGGTTCCTGATGCTAGCCAAGCCATGAGATCCTTCTCTCTGATTGGACAGCATCCCTCCCATCATGCATCTTCTATACGTACGTGTTGGCGTGCCTTAGCTCGGCCACTCCGCACCCGAAACTTTACCGTACGCAATCGGCATTCGTTCGCTCCAACGATTTCGTTTAGTAACGTAAATTCATTAGTGATTTCGTTGCAGTACATATTATCGTGTTGTGCGAAGACTGTATATTGTGTAACTTTACGTAAATTAACGTAGTCATGGGTCCCAAGAAAGTTGAAATTCACGGAAAGAAGCGCATGCTCTCTTTGGAGACAAAGATGGAGATCATAAAGAAGTACGAAGCTGGTATGCGATTGAGTGTGATCGCAAGGGAATACGGCCGTAATCCGTTGACAATAGGCACCATCCTTAAACAGAAGGATGCCATCAAAGCAGCTACACCGTCGAAGGGCATCACTATTTTGTCCAGCAAGAGGAGCCATGTGCACAATGAGATGGAACGGCTGCTCCTCATCTGGATAAAAGACAAAGAAATCGCTGGCGATACAGTAACGGAGACGGCAATCGCTCACAAGGCCAGTGCTATTTTCAGCGATTTGATTGCGCAGGCGGAAGACGAGGGAGGGGAAGGGACTTCAACGCCAACCCCAGAGTTCAAGGCTTCGCATGGCTGGTTCGAGAAATTTCATAAATGGACTGGCATCCATTCGGTGGTGCGTCATGGGGAGGCTGCCAGCTCGGACACGAAAGCGGCCGAAGCCTTTAAAAAGACGTTCGACGAGATGATGACCAAGGAAGGCTACAGTTCTCAGCAAGTCTTCAACTGTGATGAGACTGGCCTTTTTTGGAAAAAAATGCCTCGTCGGACATACATCACGGAGGAAGAGAAGAAGCTACCCGGGCATAAGCCTATGAAAGACAGGCTTACGCTCGCACTTTGTTCGAATCCGAACGCCAGTGGGGATTGCAAGGTGAAGCCCCTAGTGGTGTATCACTCCGAGACTCCTCGAGCCTTCAAGGCCCACAAAGTGTTGAAGGAGAAGCTTCCAGTGATGTGGAGGGCTAATGCAAAAGCCTGGGTAACGAGGCTTTTGTTCACCGAGTGGGTAAATCTGTGTTTCGGCCCGACTGTGAAGAGTTTTTTGCAAGAGAAGCGCCTCCCCCTGAAATGTCTGCTGGTGTTGGACAATACCCCTCCCCACCATCCTGGCCTCGAGGAAGATATCCTAGCGGGGTATTCCTTCGTTAAGATTCTTTTTCTTCCGCCCAACACCACCCTTCTCCTCCAGCCCATGGACCAGCAAGTGATAGCGAACTTTAAGAAGCTGTACACGAAACATCTTTTCAAGAGATGTTTCGACATCACCGATACCACAAACCTCACCTTGCGTCAATTTTGGAAGGAGCATTTCGACATCGTCATTTGCATCCGACTCATTGACCTAGCTTGGCAGGAGGTTTCGAGGCGAACCTTGCGAATTCCTCGTGGAGGAAACTCTGGCCTGATGCCGTATCCGCCAGAGACTTCGAGGGATTCGACGTGGGCGAAGCTGGTGCTGCAGAGTCAGAAACTGTTGACGATCCCGAAACTGTTTTGGAACCAGATCTTGACGAGATCGTTGCACTCGGCAAGTCCATGGGGCTGGTCGTCGACGAGGACGACATCAACGACCTTCTCGAGGAGCACCAAGAGGAGCTTACGACGGATGACCTGAAGGAGTTGGAGGCCATGCAACTTAACGTCATTCAAGAGGAGTTCTCTAGCAGCGGCGAGGAAGAGGAGGAGGAGCCTATGACAACGGCAGAAATTAAGGATATTCTAAGCGCTTTTCATAAAGTGCAATTGTTTATCGAAAAAAGACACCCCGAAAAGGCTCACACAGGTCCGTCGTATGCTTGCGCAGTTCGATGACATTTGCCTGAGTCGTTTCAGGAACTTTGTGAAAAGTAGGCAGAAGCAATCTTCCTTGGATCGTTATTTTTTAAAGAGGCCTTCAGCATTAGCAGGAGTAAGCAAAAAGGAAGAACCAAGTGATAAAAAACAGAAAGTTGAAAGCAAAAAGGAAGAACCAAGTGATAAAAAACAGAATGTTGAAAGCAAAAAGGAAGAACCAAGTGATGAAAAACAGATCGTTGAAAGCGGTGATGAAGTTGAAATTCTGTAAAAAAAAAAAAAAAAAAAGCCTACGTAAAAGTAAAAATAAAAGTTAAAAATAAAAAAAAAAATTTTTTTTTTTACGTAGTTTCTAGATTTTTGTAAGTTAAGTGTTACAGTTTTGTTAAAGTGTTTCGTAAATTTTAGTTTTATAGTTTTCCTTAAATTTTTTATGTGTTTTCGTAAAGTTGAGTGTACGTACGTACGTACGTTATCTGCCGTTTGTCCTCCTCCTCGTCTGCCGCCACTATCGGAGATAGCCTCACTCGAAAGGTAAGCTTCTACATTTTATGTTACAGTAATAATATTTCTTGTTCACTAATATACACTTTATTTACAGGTTTTGGATTTTTATTCTTAATTTAGGTATTGAATGGTCCAAATTGTTGTAGTATTTAATTGTTTATAGGTCAATTTAGCTTTATTATGAAATTTAATGGGGTGTTTTTGGAGGGCTTGGAACGGATTAGCCATTTTACATGTAAAATGTGTTCCAAGATACAAAAAACTTATTATACGAAGGCCGCCTCAGAATGGATTAATTTCGTATCTCGAGGTACCACTGTATATATAATATATATATATATATATATATATATATATATATATACCTATATATATATATATATCTTATATATATTATGACCTCCATCAGGAACTGACCTGCCTCCACCAAGAATGTCGTCATGACCTTTAATCATCCTTGTCCCAGAGCCAAGTCTCCCTCAGGAGCCTCCTCCATCAGCAGCCGTCTGAGACGTCGTGTAAATTAACAAAAAATACTCTCACCTGTAATTAAAATAACCTTACCTGAGACGCCCCTAACCCCTCTCACCCAGGCCCCTCCCCCTTCCGCCACCTTCTCCAAATCATACCTCCGTCATTTTCGCCTCATCTCCCCTTACAGGAAATGTTTGAGCGAAAGCAGATATACCCCCCCAATTAACTCCTAAGCTGACAGTAATTACCCCTGTTCAGAGATGTCCTTGTCATTCTCTCTCTCTCTCTCTCTCTCTCTCTCTCGTCCGTCCAGAGGAATTTTTTTTTTGTCTGGGTCCGTCTTTGCTTCGCGGGGGGAAATAAAACAGAATATTCTATTGAACATTTCCGTTAATTGAACAGAGAGATTTACCGTGCGGACGACAATTCCAAATCGGGAAATATTCTAGAATGATTTCACAAAGCACTGCGCGGATGCATGTTAACATATCGGGTATAAACTGTACAATATTGTATATATAACACTGTACAAAATTACGGATTCTTACCATAAATTGCATTGCGGTAGTATCAGTTAGTGAATAAACTTTTATACATCTTATCAAATTTATTGAATATGCATGAAATTTTTTTTTTCAAATATTAAGCCGAATCAAATTATTATTATTATTAAGAAGATGAACCCTATTCATATGAAACAAAGCCACCACAGGCCCCACTGACTTGAAATTCAAGCTTCCAAAAATAATATGGCATTCGCTTGAAAGAAGTAACAGAAGATATTAGAAAATACAGAAAGATGATAGCAGCTATTAGAACGGAAGAATAATTAACACAACAATAAATAAATCTATATAAATGCAAGAATATTAGTAAAATACAAAGAGAATTGCTTTAGGGTACCAATGCATTTCATTTTTAGCATTGATTAGCACATAAGGACTTCAATTTCTGATCATTATTCTTGATGATAATACAGGGTGTCCATAAAGTCCCAGTACCATTACAAGTATTTACTGCTCAGGAACCATATAACATACAGTAATGCAGCTTTTTGTACAATATTCTACATTTCCTCAAGCTCACATTCAGAGCACTTCACTCTACAAAAAACTGCAGTACTCTATGATATATGGTTTTTGAGCAATACATACTTGTGATGGTACTGGGGCTTTATGGACACCATGTACTACTTAATACCGAATCGTTGACGTTACCTCCCCATTTGGCTTCCGTCAGACTCCTACCTTAACACCTATAACAAAACACATCGAAAAATTATCGTCAAATCCATCTATCATGACTTCCGGTTCTCAACTATAGTTTTTCGGGAGGAGGTGGCAAGACTCGTGTCTTTT
This sequence comes from Macrobrachium nipponense, assembly GCF_015104395.2. NCBI lineage: Eukaryota > Metazoa > Arthropoda > Malacostraca > Decapoda > Palaemonidae > Macrobrachium > Macrobrachium nipponense. The sequence continues at coordinate 105,640,280 of NC_087204.1, forward strand.
TTTTTTTTTGTTTTTTTTTTTTTTTTTTTTTTTTTTTTTCATCTCACAGCGATTCACCACAGTCGACCAAACAGCAGGTACACGATTCACTCTTTCCGGTAAACAGACACACACACACACACACACACACATATATATCTATAGTATATATATATATATATATATATATATATATATATATATATAGATATATGTATATAGTAATATATGTATATATGTATATATAAATATATATATTATATATATAATATATATATAGATATATATATAGAGATATATGCATATAATACACAGGGTCTTGTCGTGGCCTCCAATTCAGAATTTCGTTAATAACTCCTTCCAGAAGGGTGTTGAAGGGAAGGACCCCTTTCGTTAGCAAATTGTTATGGTAATTAATTTCCAGCTTCTCTCTCTCTCTCTCTCTCTCTCTCTCTCTCTCCTTTCAAGGAATATTCCATATATTCTGGGCTTGACTTTTCGTAGGTATATGGAAATCAGGTTCCCCAAGTTATTCTCCCATGCCTATCAGGTTTGTTGCTGCGACGCAGTCTCTGTAAGTCACTCAATCAACCAGGCTCTCTCTCTCCCTCTCCCTCTTATTATCTATGTCTATCTGCTTGTTTTCGATCAATCAACTATGTAGCTTGTTTTCAAGCAATCAATAGGCTCTTCTCTTCTCTCTCTCTCTCTCGTCTCTCTCTCTCTCCTCTCTCTCGATATATATATATAGTATATAGGTATATATATATATATATATATATATATTATATATATATATATATATCTGTGTATCTACTTATATTTTCAATTTTTTCAATCAAGCAATCAAATAGGTCTTCTTCTCTCTCTCTATCTCTCTCTCTCTCTCTCTCTCTCTCTCTCTCTCTCTCCATATATATATATATATATATATATATATATATATATATGATATATATACCTAC
>NC_087204.1:105643723-105661223 GCF_015104395.2 Macrobrachium nipponense
ATACATGCAAGATTTCAAAAGTGGAACAAGACTAGAGGCAAGTAATTATAAGCCTGTGAGTCTAACATCACATATTATGAAAGTGTATGAAAGGGTAATGAAGAAAAATATTATGAAACATTTAATAACAAATAATTAGTTTGATATAGGACAACATGGTTTTGTACCCGGAAAAAGTACACAAACCCAACTGCTAGTCCACCGTGAGAACATATATAAAAATATGATAAACGGAAAAGAAACAGATGTGGTTTATCTAGACTTTGCAAAAGCTTTTGACAAGGTAGACCATAATATATTAGCGAAGAAAATTAGAAAACATAATATAGTGGACAAAGTAGGAAGATGGATAAAAGAATTTTTACACAACAGAAAACAGATAGTTATTGCAAATGATGAGAAATCGGATGACGCTAAGGTAATATCTAGTGTGCCACAAGGTACGGTGTTAGCTGCATTGCTGTTTGTTATTATGATTGCAGACATAGACAGTAATGTTAACGACTCGGTAGTGAGTATTTTCGCTGATAACACAAGAATAAGTAGAGAAATTACTTGTGATGAAGATAGGAACTCGCTACAAAGAGACCTTAACAAAGTATATGAATGAGCAGAGGTAAACAGGATGGTATTTAACTGATAAATTTGAATCAATAAATTATGGAGATAAAGAAGGCAAGCTATATGCATATAGGGGACCTAATAACGACACAGTCACTAATAATAAGCAGGTAAATGATCAAATAGCAATTCTATTGGCAAAATGCAAAGCAAAAATGGAAATGTTGTTACAGCATTGCAAAACAAGAAAAGCTGAACACATGATTATGCTTTATAAAACGTATGTTCGTAGTTCACTTGAATATTGCAATATGATATGGTACCCACACTACCAAAAGGATGTTGCACAAATAGAGAGTGTACAAAGGTCCTTTACAGCTAGAATAGAGGAAGTTAAGAATCTTGACTACTGGGAAAGACTATAATTTTTAAAATTTTATGGTCTAGAAAGGAGAAAAGAACGCTACATGATAATACAGGCATGGAAACAGTTAGAAGGAATTGCCGAAAACATCATGGAGCTAAAAATATCAGAAAGAGCAAGCAGAGGTAGATTAATAGTGCCCAAAACTATACCAAGAAAACTAAGGAAAGCACACAGGACATTAATCCACTACGCACCAGCATCGACAATGCAGCGTCTATTCAATGCGTTGCCAGCTCATCTGAGGAATATATCAGGAGTGAGCGTAGATGTGTTTAAGAATAAGCTTGACAAATACCTAAGCTGCATCCTAGACCATCCAAGATTGGAAGATGCAAAATATACCGGAAGATGCATTAGCAATTCTCTGGTAGACATTAGAGGTGACTCACACTGAGGGACCTGGGGCAACCCGAACAAGATGTAAGGTCTCTAAGGTAAGGTCTCTCTCCTATAATACGCATTTATGAGAAGATTTCCTCAAAGGAAAACGGTCGAAGCTTTTGGACACTACTCCCCAAGGTCAAGTATCCTCTCTCTCTCTCTCTCTCTCTCTCTCTCTCTCTCTCTCTCTCCAGTTAAATGGGTACCCAATGATAGTTCCCACTTACCTCCCCAGACCACCCCCAAAACAAAAGGGAGACACTCGTAGTGCGTTTTCGAATAGGGGAGAAATGGATGGAAAAAGAATCGTTTATCCTTTTACCACTCTCTCCCTTTTTTATTTCCCTCCTCCTTCTCCTTCCCTTCCACGATAAAATCTTTGCCAATCCGTCAATGGCGGCGTCCTTCTGTTCTGTGATTTCGTCTCCTTTCTCCCTCAGTTTTCCGAGTGGGAAGCAGGAGAAACTCCCCCCGCCCCCCCCCCCCCCCACATATTCTCGAAACTTTATCAATTTTATTTCCCCCCTCCTTTTTTTTCTTATTTTCCCTCCCAAGAACCAGATTTCCTAGAAACTTTATTTTATTTTTCACACTTTTTTTTTTTTTTAAATTTCATTTTCCCTCCCAAGACTCAGATTTTCTCAAAATCTAATTTTATTACCCCCCTTTTTTTATTTTCCCTCCCAAAACCCAGATTTTCTTAAAACTATATCAAGTCTATTCCCACCCCCACCCGCCCCCTTTTTTATTTTCCCTCCCAAAAACCAAAAAACCAGATTTCTTAAAACTTTATCAATTCTATCCCCCCCCGCCCCCTTTTTTATTTTCCCTCCCAAGACCCAGATTTTATCGAAACTTAACCCATTTTATTTTTCCCCCCCTTTTTTCTTTATTTTCCCTCCCAAGACCCAAATTTTCGCAAAACTAAATTTTAGTTTATTTTATCTATTTATTTATTATTATTTTTTAGTTAAACTATTTTACGAAAGTCATTGAATAGGACATCTCTTTCTGCTCTGGTTACTTCGGCTTCGCGACACGATTTCAACGAGTTTAAATCTCCCCCCATCCTTACAAACCAACCCCCCCCCATGGTAAAAAAGATTGAAATGGGAAAGGGAATGGGTGTGTAATTTTTTTTTTTTTTTTTTTTTGTAAATATCAAACTTCACTGATCACTCGGCAACCGATTGCTAATGTATCCAGTTTTTTTTTATCTCCATTTGCAGAATTGGTTTTCGGTTAATATATAGCTTTCATATTAATGTGGGTGAATACAAAATATGCATGCATGAATACCAAAATGTAAACTCAAATTGAAAACTGACAATTTTTATACATCCATGGGAACAGACATTTATAATTTAATATATATGTATATTTATATATATATATATATATATATATTATATATATATATATATATATATAAATTTATACTTACTACAACCTTATTACCAAGCTCTACCTTTCACACAATAAAAGCCACAACTGGTCTTTTGTAATAATCGTAATAATAATAATATAATAATAATAATAATAATAATAATAATAATAATAATAATAATAATAAACGCATATATATATATATATATATATATATATATATATATATATATATATATATATATATAGTTATATATATATTATATATATATATATATATATATATATATATACTACAAACCTTATTACCAAGCTCTACCTTTCACATAATGAAAGCCACAAACTGCTCTTTCTGCTCTTTGGTAGTAATAATAATAATAATAATAATAATAATAATAATAATAATCAATAATAATAATAATAAATAATAATCAATAATAATAATAATAACATCAACGCCAAGACGAAACGAGGGGACCAGGAACTACTGCCACAGACCACACTAGTATATTATAAGCGAGTCGCAACGAACGCCCCCTTTCAATAAAATGAAAAGGCGCCGGTGTTGGTGCAGTCTGTGGGGGGAGAGATGAAGAAGACCTTTGAACTTTACGGACGACGCAGCACGCCTGTCACTTGTTTCTTCGTCCTTCCCCTCGTCGCGGTCGCTTTTCTGTGTGTGTGTGTGTGTGTGTGTGTGTGATGCGATTTCACATCGCCTCAATCTTCTCTTGTTTGCCATTATCTTCAAGGTGTTCGATTTGTCAGGACCCTGGCCGTCGTCTTTATTTGTTCATATTGCGTGGATTCGTTTCTTGTTTGTTTGTTTGTTTTGTTTGTTTGTATGGTGTTTTTAAGTTGTTTACGTTGCATGGAACCAGTACTGGTTATTCAGCAACGGGACAAACGGCTTTCTTTATACGTGACTTCCGAACCAGGTGGAGAGTGAACTTCTTCTATCACCAGAAATACTAAACATCTCTAACCCCCTCAGTGGAGTGCCCGAGAATCGAACTCGCGACCACCGAGGTGGCAGGCCGAGACCATACCGATCACGCCACTGATTTGTTTGTTCATGCGATTGGTTGAGATTTTTGTCCTCTTTGTTTACATACCCTGGATCGTTTCTTTCTTGGGCTTTTTGTCAAGATGTTTCTTTATTTGTTTGTCATATTGTCATGGAGGTTCATTTGCCAAGATGCTGTTTTTACCTAGAGAAATAAACTGATCTTCTTGTTTTTCATGGCAGTCCATTTATCAAGATGTTTTGGCCTTATGTGTTGAAATAACTTGAATTACTTGTTTGTCATATTTTCATGGAGATCCATTTGTCAAGATGTTGTCTTTATTCAGAGAAATGAATTATGTTTCTTGCTTATCTTATCTTCATTGGTGTTCGATTTGTCAAGATATTGTGTTTATTTGTCTAAATCGCTCGAATGATTGTTTGTCATATTTCCAAGGAGTTCGATTTGTCAAGATGTCCTCTTTATTTGATCAAATTACCTGAATGATTATTGCTTGTCATATTTTCATGGCATACGATTTGTCAACCTGACGTCTTTATTTGTTCAAATCTCTTGAATCGTTCATTATTTGTCATTCGATATGTCAAGATCTTGTCTCCATTCGTTCACATCGCTTGGCTTCTTATTTGTCATATTTTCATGTATGTTTGATTTGTCAAGATGACATCTAAGAGGTAGTGCTTCTCTTCGAATACAAATTTCGAATATCATTGCTTTTTCTGGACTGCCAAAAATACTGATTTCAGGTACAAGTAAGGTAAGGTTTATGTGTGTGCATATATATAAAATATATATATATATATATATATATATAATAGATATAGTAATATACATAATATATATGATTATATATAATATATATATATATATATATAGATATTAATATTATTTAATTATATATATATATTATATATATATATATATATATATATATATATATAATATATATATATATATAAAATGTATAACTGAATCACGAAAGTTAGGAACGTGATAAATCCATAAATAAAGGTATATGCCACGAAGGAAAAATAAATAAACGAAGGAGTATTTCCTTCGTTTATTTTTCCTTCGTGGCATATATCTTTTATTTATATATATATATATATATATATATATATATATATATATATACACACATATATATATATATTACGATGGGTAATTTTCTAGTTAATAATAATCGATAACGTTACTGGCATCCTGATTTTTTTTTCTGCCCGCTGAGCGGTGGTTCGAACCCGCGAGAGGACGAAATTATTATCAACTAAAAAAATTCCTCTTCGGTTTACACATATGAAAATATATTAATTCCGAGGTGGAGCGAATTAGATATTGAAGGACAATTTTGTAGCTCGAATAATCTATATGAATCACGGTGATATGATAATTATATATATATATATATATATATATATATATATATATATATATATATATATATATATATATATATATATATAATATATATATGCACGTGAACGAGAGAGAGAGAGAGAGAGAGAGAGAGAGAGAGAGAGAGAGAGAAATATTCAAAAAACGAAAACACATCTGAGCGTCGATAGGAGCCCGGCCGTTGCCAACGCCTTCTCCCCGAGGCTGAGGTAAGAGACCATTGCCGTCACAGCTTCTCTGGGATTAATCAGATTTACGGTGACGATCGAAGCGGTAGCAGATGCAGCAGATGCAGCAGGAGAAGCTGCAGTACTGCTCGTCGTTCGTTTCTATGGATTGGGTTTCGAATGTGTATTCGGGAATGTGTGCAACTCTTTTTAAAAGTTTTCTTTTCACCCGTTCTGTTTCAGTACTGAATGTCAATGAGTGATTTGGATGGCTTACTGGGTCCTTATAAGCGAGGGACATTCATCTTATACGAAAAGGAAGAGTTCGCTTTAGCTTAGAGTTTTCTTCTTCTATCTATTGACTTTTCACTTTGAATGTGGTTAGTATATTACAGTTGGAAACTCTTTTGATGTTCATTGTCTTGTGTAGGTTTTCTAAAGGACACTAAACGCTGTTCTTTTCAATAGACAAAGTAATTTGTGTCACGCGATCAGATACGATTCTTTTGAAATACCTCAATGACATCTCACGATAATCCTTACCAGTCACTCTACAACGCACTGCATTTCGTAGAGGCTATAGTAGATTCACATCAACCGTGCACTTGATATCTAGGCCAGTTCCTTACGACACTCCTGATTGGCTGTTGATAAGCCAATCACGAGAGTTCACATAGGCAGGATGTACGTTCCATCTATCCGAGGGATACGTCTTTCAGGAGAGGTGGAACATACATACATCCTGCCTGTGTGAACTCTCTCGAGAGACTGAGCGATTCCAGCCCTGTGACTGGCTTATCAACAGCCAATCAGGAGCGTCGTAAGGGACTGGCCTAGACATCAAATGCACGGTTGATGTGAATCTACTATACTGACAATTCCTCTACATGAGAAGGGCACAGGCTCTGCTGATCTTACAAAGCTACATTCATCATCAACACGAGATCAGGAGAGGTTTTAGTATTTCATGAAATGTCATCAAAAAGTTTTTTTTTTTTTTTTAACTTTACGTTTTTTCCCAAAATTTGATAGGTTTCACGCATTCCTTCTAGTATTTCCTACCTGCACCATATTACTCCTATTTTTATAACTATCCACGAGTCTAAAATTCAAATTTTTGTATTGTTGCATTCAATTAAGAAATGTAAAATCCGTTTCACTTGTCAAAATAACCTTTACAACAGATACTGAACAGAGTACGCTATGCTCAATGACGTCAAGAAGAAAACTCAAGCCGAATCTCAGTTTGCTTTGTAACTCAAAAACAAATAAACTACATGAGGTACTTTGTATTGCAACTCAACAAACAAATAGACCACATACGTAACTCAATCTTATTCTCACTTTGTTTCCAAACTTATAAAATTAAATATACTACATAGATAACTCAAGCTGATTCTCACTCTGTTTTGTAACTCAAAAATGAATCAACCGCACCGGTAACTCAAACCGATTCTGACTGTTCTCTAACTAAAGAAAAAAAAAAACATATGTAGTCAATGAAATTCGCCAGACGATTTTACTAACAACAAGACGGACATGTCTGGGAAACACTGCCATCTAGAGAGAGAGAGAGAGAGAGAGAGAGAGTCCCGCTACACGCAGATGATTAATAAGTTTTGCTCACGCATATCATCCTCTTAGGCCCGGACATCGCTAATCAGATTCGTTAATCAGCTTCGATGTTATCTCTTCTCAGAAGGCTGGAGGGAGGGAGGGAGGGAGTTCCCCAGGGCGAGATGTGAGACTCCAGAATTTGTGAAATTTCTTTCCCCTTGTCCGAAAGTTTTTTTTAATGTTTCGTAAGGAAATCTATCTTCCCAGGAGGCTGGAGGGAGGGAGGGAGGGAGGGGTGTTCCCCAGGGCGAGATGTGAGTCTCCAGAATTTGTGAAATATCCAGATGTCCAAAAAGTTCCGGGCTGCTCTATGAGCAAGAGCCCGTGCTGGCAAAAGGCCAGCTAAATCTAAAACAACAACAATAACATTCCGGATGTGTTGTAAGTGAACATGGAATATAAGATAATGCAATCATATATTAGGTCCTCTCTATGAAATTTTGCTGTTAAATGTAACAAGTGAATTTCACTGCATTTCGATTTATTTTTTCATACAATGAAGTTATTCTTGGTGACTTCGTAAACTATGGAACTCAACCGACCAATAAATACTCTTCAATCACACTTTCAGAAAAGGAGATTCGTCTTTACAATGATACCCAAGTGTTGAGACGCCAGTTTTAACAGTCATAAATCAATCAATCAACTTACAATGATTATAATTAGTCACCTATTCACTTTGCATTCTGATGATATATTTATATTTTTATCAATTTACCTACTAACTTGTTAACCCAACATTTTTTCCTAAAGACTGGCCTCTTCTGTATTTCCCATAACCTACTGTAAATAATAATAATAATAATAATAATAATAATAATAATAATAATAATAATTTGTTTCCTGATTTTCGACATGCTAACATTAGGAGCGTGGCTCACCAGTTTAAGCAACAATGAGAAAACCACAATCAGAAAAATAGAGAAGAACCTCTATAAAAATTAATGCAGTTGATTCTACAATTATTTTTAATAAAACATGTTTAAAAGAAGGTTTTATTCCCAGCATACAATAATAATAATAATAATAATAATAATAATAATAATAATAATAATAATAATAATAATAATAATAAATTCGTTGCCTTAATTCAATAGTGAATTAAAATACTTATACACTCGACTTACAAAACAGCTTTCAGAGAGAGAGAGAGAGAGAGAGAGAGAGAGAGAGAGAATAAAAGCGATAAAACCCAGCGACGCCGCATTCAAAGTGAGTGAAAATTGCTTTCGTCACGGGCCCTTATAATGTGGCTACGTTCGACGCCACTCTCCCAAATATCATTGGGCTTGGAGCATCTCGTAACCACCAGTCGAGTTTTTGGTTTTATTTATTTATTTATTTATTTATTTTCTTCTCGTTTAACTATTCTTTTTTCTTTACCTAACTTTTATTTGCGTGAAAACTATCACGCTCAACTATTTTTTTTTTATACCGAACTTTTATTTGCGTAAAAAGGACACGTCCCGAAAATGTTACGTACGCGAAAATGCATCTTTATGGTTGCAACATATGTTTGGTGAGGAGAAAGGGGATTCTGGCGAGATACTATAATAGATTCACATCAACCGTGGCATCTGACGTCTAGGCCAGTCCCTTACGACGCTCCTGATTGGCTGTTGATAAGCCAATCACAGGGCTGGGAACTCTCAGTCCCTCTCGAGAGTTCACATAGGCAGGTTGTACGTTCCACCTCTCCTGACGGATACTTTTGCAAGATGAATCCCTCAGGAGAGGTGGAACACACATACTGCCTATGTGAACTCTCTCTCGAGAGATTTAAGTTTCCAGCACTGTGATTGGCTTATCAACAGCCAATCAGGAGCGTCGTAAGAGACTGGCCTAGACATCAGATGCACGAGGTGATGTGAATCTACTATAAGTTTATGTATATACTTACATATATAAATAAACATTCAAATAAATATACACACAAATATATATATATATATATATATATATATATATATATATATATATAATATATATATATATATATATATTCAGATGAGTATAAAGCCTCCAAAGTAACCCAATACTTACTACGACCCCCATTGCAATTCCCCTGAACGCAGACTTCTTCAAGCGCCGTTGACTTCGAGAGCTAGGAGCGAGGAGGAGGAGGAGGAGGAGGAGGAGGAGGGAAACATCGTCGAAACAAGATTTGCTGACGCCGTCAGCTTCCGAAGGCTACATCATCAGTATTCTCGAAGGATTCCTGATTTTCCGGGAACTCAACAACGACCATAACATCCCGAAGCGGGGACGTTTGGGAGACAGAAAAGGTGATGTTCATCTTCAGGAGTTTTTATATTTTTTATTTTCTTTTATTTTTCAATTTTAATTTCTGACTTACTCCTGTTTTAATGGCATTTCTAATTGATTTATATTCTCCTCTTTTTTACCAACTCTTATGATACCTATCTGATTTCCTTGTATTTTCCTGCATGAGGTTTGATTCACTTTATTTCTCTCCTTATCGTTGCATTTCAGCTTTCAAAGAACCTTTACCCATTAAAATGATCCTCCTTCGCTATTTTTTAAATTCATTCTTTTTTATTTTTAAATTCTTACTAACTTCTGTTATCAAATCTTTAGAACTTACTTGCACTTTTCTTGACAAGGTTTGTATCACTGAATTTCTTTCATGGTCGTCACATTTCACCTTTCAATGCACCTTCTTTTGCCTGTAAAACGACCAATTTGCCTTATAGATTCTATAGATTATAGATAATCTACCTCCCTCCTCTTACCTTGCAGATCGTTGGACATACCAACTTTAACCTGCTCTTAATACTACTAGCTCCATTTTTTTTTATGATGTCTGGCTACGATGCTCTTTTGTGACGGATAAGTTGATTGCTTATCATCCCCAAGGGACCTTTCAGAAGTTTTATTAAGATTTTCGTTCTAGTACTTAAATACATGTTTTATTTCTTCCTGTCTTTTGCTTCTTTCGTTCTTCCTTTATTTATTTATTTATTTATTTGATGGCTAGTATAAACCTCATAGTTGTCATTCACAAAACATTATAGTTTTGATTCAATGTTTCCAATTAGATAACACTAAAACTGGTCCATGAATCAAGTAGAATTCTTTGCTACCTTTGCTCAAACTGATTTTCATCGAGAGAATAAAATAAAAAAAACATAAATCTAGCTGTAGGGCAGCTTGATGTTACAGTAAAAAGACCCCCACTTTTGAACCAAAATCTTATGTAGAGATTATAATGAGGAATTTGATTAAAACTAAGGCGTAGAATCAATGACGAGCTTGACGTTGGAGAGGAGGAAAATATAATGACTATAGTAGATCCACACATCAAGCGTGCATCTATGTCAAGGCCAGTCCCTTACGACGTTCCTGATTGGCTGTTGATATGCCAATCACAGGGCTGGAAACTCAGTCTCTCTCGAGAGTTCACACAGGAATGATGTATGTTCCACCTCTCCTGAGGGATACCTCTTTCAAAAGGATCCCTCAGGAGAGGTGGAACGTACATCATGCCTATGTGAACTCTCTCGAGAGACTGAGAGTTTCCATCCCTGTGATTGGCTTACCAACAGTCAATCAGGAGCGTCGTTAAGGAATGGCCTAGATATCAGATGCACGCTTTATGTGAATCTACTATAGGACGACTCGTTGTTTAAGTAATTTTTTAATACCATAATTACGCCACGACGGCAACCCTTCTCCCCGACGCCTTCGAGAGGAGGAGAAGGAGGAGAAGAAGAAGAGGCTAAATGGGCGTTCAATAGGAGGAAGACGAGAGGGAGGACAGACCCCAATCATTCCTGAAGGAGGAAACAAGAGAAAAGGAAGCGGGTCTACCACAAGGTCAAGAAGGTGTCACGTGTGAAGCCACTGGTTGAATCCATCCTCTCACTCCTGAAGGTGTGGAAGCTTCTCCTGAAGACTCGTATAGCTGGGCAGATATGTGATGTGCCCACCCTAGAAAAGGATTAGCCATAGATACCCAAACCCCCTTGTGGGATCGTGTTGGTGCTGCGAGGCTTTTGAAAAACAAAAATGCTCTTCTGTAAGTAGGGGAGCATATTCTGAAGATCACGGACATTCATGAAGAATAGAATGGGGCGAAAGAAGACTAATAAAAGAAAATGGGAGATGGGAGGTGGGCTGAAAAATAAAAGTTTGAAATGGGAGGCAGGTTCAGAAAAGATGGGACTTGGGGTGATAGAAGAAAATGGGAGACGGGAGATGGGCATGGAATGAAAATGGGAGACGGGAGATGGGTGTGGAAAGAAAATGGGAGATGGGAGGTGGGGTGCGGGGAGAAAAATATGAGAAATGGGAGGTGGGACGGGGTAAGAAAACAGATGGGAAGTGGGTGGGGGAAAGAAAATGGCAGATGGGACAGCAATACGCTGGGTGAAGATTATGGAAAAGAAATGGGGAGACGGGAGGTGGATAAAGAAAGAAAATGGGAGATGGGAGGTGAGTCGTGAAAGAAAATGGGAGACGGGAAGTGAGCAGTGAGTGGAAATGGGAGACGGGGTTGCGGACGAATGGTGAAAGGGGCGATGGACTAACGGCCTCCCTACAAACCTGACCCGCCTGATGAAAACTCTCCCAGAAAAGAGCCCCTCAGTTTTTCCTTAATCATCCTCTTCGGTTAATTATACCTCCTTCTGTTTTTAGCATGGAAGTCTCCTTCTCCCCCTCATCCTCCTCCTCCTCCTCTTCCTTCGACGTATAAGACGCAGGGGCGGAAGAGAACACCGCCGCTGACGCAAGGGGATCAATAAACCTTCATAAGATTCCCCACTCGAAGGGCAACCATGTCCCTTTTTTCCCTTGATTTTAACCACCTTTTTATATCCTCTTCTCTCTCCTACCCGCTCCTCGTCGCTGCTGTAACCTGCTAGTCCTTTACAATGTTTCTTTATCATTTATATTTTGTTTGTTTGTTTGTTTGTCAGGTGCTTTTACGTTGCATGGAACCAGTGGCTATTCAGCAACGGGACCAATGGCTTTACGTGACTTCCGAACCACATCGAGAGTGAACTTCTATCACCAGGAATACACGTCTCTCACTCCTCAATGGAATGGCCGAGAATCGAACCCGCGACCACCGAGGTGGGACGCTAATACCATACCAACCACGCCACTGAGGCGCTTTTTTTTTTTCATCATTTATATCCTGCCTTACCAAAAGGGCACTTCTTTTATTTACATTTTTTATCCTTCTCTCTCTCTCTCTCTCTCTCTCTCTCTCTCTCTCTCTCTCTCTCTCTCTCTCCTGCCTACTCCGTATCACTGCTGATTCATGTTATTCATTCTTCGTATTTTTTCCTGACTTACCAAATAGGTTCTTTATTTTTTTTTATTTCTTTATTTTTCTTTACGTTATTAACCTCTTCTCTCTTTTTTCCACTCTTTATTGCTGATGCTACCTATTATTCCTATTTTTAAACTTCTATCCTGTCTTAAAACTGTTTTTTTTTCTATCCTCTTTATTTTTTAAAATTTATCTTTTACTTCTGTACATTTTTAACATCTCACTTATGGCCACTAAAATGGCATTTTTTTCTATCCTCTTTATTTTTTTTTTCTATTTCTTTACATTTTTAGTCTCTTCTCTCTTATGTCCACTCCTTATTGCTGATGCTACCTGTTATTCCTTTTTTGAATTTTTATCCTGTCTTACTACTAGAATGGCATTTTATTCTAATTTTTTACATTTTTATTCTCTTCTCTCTCATGCCCACTCATTATCGCTCATTCTTGCTATTGCTATTTCTTTTTATCTTATTATTCTTGTCAGTCTGCAATCGTTTAACAATCTTGCAAAGCTGATGTCTTTCATTTAAAAATTTTTTTTTTCAGTAATATTTATTGATTCGTCATTAATTTCAATAATAGTTATTAAATGCAAGCAGACTCAGCCACTGCTCTTACCTCTGTTTACCTGGACGAGGCTCTTCTACCTACATATTTTCGTTTTCTTTTCATGATATTGGTTATTCTAATTCAGTTTTGGGGATAGACTAATTTCTTCGGGATTCAAAGTTCATTATTATTATTATTATTATTATTATTATTATTATTATATTATTATTATTACTCAAACATGAACCCTGTTCATATGGAACAACCCCACAGAGCTGATTAACAGGTCTCCTAGGGCTGACCCGAAGGATTAGTTATTTGTACGTGGCTAGGAACCAATTGGTCACCTAGCAACAGGACCTACACTTATTGTGGGATCCAAACCGCATTATATGGAGAAATGAATTTCTATCACTAGAAATAAATTCCTCTGATTCCGCGTTGGCCGAGCCGAGAATCGAACTTCGGACCACCGGATTGGAGGCCAAGCGGGAAAACCACTCGTCCTACGAGGAACTCACACAGGTCACGAACTGAATAAGCCATATCCATTCCTTTCTGCCTAAATGTTAGTATGTTTCTGTTTTTATTTACGCGTCTTTAAATACCCTAAAGAACGAAGCAGGTCCCAATACCCTTCGGCCAAAAACGAAGACCCAGCGTTGTGTTGATCAGTCCGTCAGCTGATCGATGAAGTCGGTCAATACAGCGAATGTCAAGTGAATTTTTAGCTGCCGATACCATTGCATGACGAGGTTATAAAACATTCTATTTCAGAGCTAGAACTCCAGTGGGAGACAAGGGATGAAAAATTGTGTTTCAGCAATGTTAAAGGTGACGGGGCTGACGAAAGTTGATATGTTAATGTTAGTGTTAGTATTTTTATTCTGTCAAAAAAATATATATATTTCCCAACTGCATCATACTTTAATATATCTGGTACAAATTGGACGTATGACATTAAATTAAGCTATTGACAAGCTGGTCTGCATTCTGCTTGAACAGATTAAACTATAGAATTTAGTCCAAAGGCCAACCTCTGGGACCTACGAGGTCATTCAGCCCTGAAACGGTCACTGACGGTAAAAAAAGGTTTGAAAGGCGTAACAGGAGGAAAACCTCAAAGCAGTCGTACTGTGAATCAACGGAGGTACAGTAAAAAGGAATGAAAGCAGTTGCAGCTAGGGGCCCTAAGGGTGGGACGCTGCAAAGAATCCTGAGTAATGCCTACAGCGCACCGCACGAGGTGCACTGGCGGCACTGACCACCTACGGTATGTATTCTTGTAGACACCGATTTGCATGAAAGCTTGTTCTTTAAAAAGCTTTCATTTAAATGTCTGTGGCAGAATACAAACTTATTTGCCTAAAGATTAACTAACTTGCGATATAATAATACGATGCAACTGCAAAATTAAAACAAAAACAGATTTGCTTGATATGTAAAAGCAAAAACCCGTATCAGTAACCAACGAAATAAACAAATTGACAAACCAATAATACAGACAATGAAAAACACCGAAAACAACATGAATACGCAGTGATTACAGTATGGAAATGACTGCTTTCCAAATGAGAAGCAAATTGCATTTCGCACCAACAATAACTATTGGTATGTACAAATGAAGAGAACTAAAATACAGAAAATAAAAAAAGTGAAAATAACATAAGTATCCTGTAATCAATTTTAATTGCATTCCCTAATTTGATAACGAGGAGAGCTCATTGATTTTCCAGAATCTTTTTTTCGGGACTTATAAGAAAGCCAAACCTTCCAGCCTTCCAGGACTACGAAGAAGGAAATAATTGAGAAAATTTAAACTCCAAATAAAGACGAAGTAATTCGATTCCCGGGTCAGAACTTGTACAGAATGTAATTTTTTAGTGACCTGACATGAATTATACACATAGTGTACTGAAATCATGATATTTTTTTTCTTTTTTATGTGGATAATGATATTAATATACAAGCAGACGACTTCATTGTGGAACACATTTTTTATTTATTTATTTACTTTTTTGTCGTAATTCAAATTATTTTTAAGTCCCGAATTCATTCAAGAATTTGCCTTTTTACGTAAATCATCACTATTTTTAACACTAACTGCAAAGTAATTATTTAATATGAAAGCATATCATATTATCGTGTGACACATTTATTTTCGTAATTCAATTTATTTTCTTTCAAGTCACGAAAACATCACGACTATTAACACGAATGGCAAAATATTAATAAAATGTATTAATATAAAAGAACATATTACTGTGGAACACATTTCTTGTTGCAATCAACATTACTTTCAAGTCAGGAATACATTGAGGAATTTCTTTTTTTTTACGTAAAATATCACGAGTGTTAACATGAACTGAAAAATATTAATTAAAATATGAATATGAAAGCTCATTACAATATTACGGAACATATTTCATGTCGCAATTCACACTACCTTTAAAACACAATTATATCAGTTAACAAATCTCACGATTTGTTAACATGAACTGCAAAATATATATATAAAAAAAACTACATGGCATTTATGTGGATCATATTTCACGTCGCAACTCACACTACTTTCAAGTCCCGATTTTATTCAGGAACTCGATTTTTGACGTAAAATCTCCCGAGTTGTTAACAGGAACAGCAAAACACAAGGCATTTTCATTTCGCTCGAAATGTATTAAAATTTATGCAAAGCCCCAAACAGAGCAGTTTGCTCAGCACCCCCCTCCCCCCCCACCCCCATTGTCAATCAGTTTCTGATGGAAAATTGAGGGAAGGGGTGTGTTTGGGAAGGGGACGGGGTAGGGGAAAGGGCTGATCATTCTCAAAGAAACTGAATAATTTATAATTTAATTCCTGCAGAAATCGCTTGGCGGGAAATCTTTTGTTTTGAAGTGATTTGCAAGCCTTGCATAATTCATCGTAAGTCGGCCACAGTCTGGGGTATGATTAACAGCGTAGAAAATATAATTATAATATGAAAATATGAATATTTCTTTTGAATCTGTCTAATAAAAATATACGTATGGGTTATCCGTGATAAAAATATAAAATGTACGAATTATCAATGATAACAAAACAAAAATTGTATGAATAATGAGTGATAAAAATATGAACGAATTATCAATGATAACAAAATAAAAATTGTATGAATTATGCGTGATAGAAATATGTACGATTTATCAATGATAAAACATATAAAACGTACCAATTATCAATGATAACCAAATAAAACGCACGAATTATCAATAAAAAAATGTAAGAATTACCAGTGATCAAAATAAAACGTACGAAAATTTACAAATTATCCATGATAACA
This sequence comes from Macrobrachium nipponense, assembly GCF_015104395.2. NCBI lineage: Eukaryota > Metazoa > Arthropoda > Malacostraca > Decapoda > Palaemonidae > Macrobrachium > Macrobrachium nipponense. The sequence goes on from NC_087204.1 coordinate 105,659,855, forward strand.
AAATAATAATATACGCAAATTATCATTACATATATGTTACACAAATATTTACGAAATATCAATGATTAAAAAACTGTACGAATTATCAATTATGAAAGAAATATGTACGTATTTTCAATTATGAAAAAAACTGTACGAATTATCAATTATGAAAAAAATAAAATGTACGAATTATCAATGAAATTTTTCACAGTTCTACAGGTAAAGGCCAACTGCTGCTACTGAAACGTCTGAAATAAAGCATCACGGAATATAGACTGCTGGTTTTCCAAAGGCGTTTCTAACTTTCTATCTGACAATCCTGGTGTTAACCAGATTCATGGAATTGGAATATGGAATTCAGGCCACTGGAATATGGAAATTAGGCCAACGGCCAAGCGCTGGGACCTATGAGGTCATTCTGCTCAGAAAGGAAAACCTCGCAGTTGCACCATGAATATATACAGTTAGGAGGGGATGGAAGCTGGATAATATGAACGGAGGTACAGTAAAAGGAATCAAAAGGGGTTGCAGCTAAGGGCCTCAGGAAGGGACGCAGCAAGGAACCTTTAGTATTGCCTACAGTCCACCGCATGAGGTGCACCGACAGCACTAACACCACCTGCGGGCCAAAAGTTTCCTTGAATCCCCCGACGAGGAAATTTTTTTTTTCCTAGTTCTTTAATTTTTCAAACGAAACTCAAAAACGGAAGAGCGAAAAGAACCTTTAGTATTGCTTACAGTCCACCGCATGAGGTGCACTGAGGGCCAAAAGTTTTCTTGAATATCCCGACAAGAAAAAAAATATTTTTCCTTCTTTTTCTTTAGTTTTTCAAACGAAACTCAAAAAAAGGAAGAAGAAGAAGAAGAAGAAGAGCGAAAACAACCGCTGATGATAATAATGATCTTTCGCTTAGCAGCCGTCCTGTTATGAGGCGGGTGACAGGTATCGTCAGGGTAATCAAAACTGAATTTAATTAGGAGTCGGGACCGCGCCGAGATGATATGTCATTTCCAGTTGATACGTTGATTGATATCAGTGGCGGCGCTTCTTAATTGCTTTGCTTTGCTTTGCTGCCTCCTCCGTTCAAAAAAAAAAAACAGGTTGTTTGTTTACTTATTCTACCTTTACTTGAACGGATCACTTGAAGGCATAAGTGACTTCTAGTGAATATAAACTTAATAACACTGAAGAATTTTTTCATAAGTGACTTAGTAAATATAAACTTAATTACACAGAAGAATTTTTTCATAAGTGAGTTAGTAAATATAAACTTAATTACACAGAAGAATTTTTCATAAGTGACTTACTAAATATAAACTCAATTACACTGAAGAATCTTTTTAAGTGACTTAGTGAATATAAACTTAATTACGCTGAAGAATTTTT
>NC_087204.1:105666223-105693723 GCF_015104395.2 Macrobrachium nipponense
AATTCGGTCAATTCAGGCGAAATATTTCAAGGACGCTGTCTGCGTTGGTTGAACCAATCACGCAGTTCACACCTGTCTCATTAATCCCTTCCGCACCTTGTCATACTTACGGCCTCAGTGCAATGGCCCGTCCTGCCATAAGACCGGGCTCAATCTAAACCAAGTGCTTTTAACTCAAAGCCGTTTCATTTCAAGGACGCAAGAGACTGACTTTTAGTGTCGGTCCTTTTCCCGGGATGCGGGAAAAAAAGTTTTTTTTTTTTTTCTGCATGAATTAGACATTCGATAAAACTTAAAAAGGTAGTATATGATTCAGATTATGTTTCTTGAACTCCGCCATGATTCTCCACGTCACCTTCTCTGACCTGCCCTGATTTACGTCATCGTGACAGGTCATATCGACATCCCGGCCGTCTCTCGGGGTTCTCTGAGTCGGTGGCCTAGATTTCAGCCTGCGATTTTGGCACGCGATTTCGACCTCTGATTGCGGCCTGCAATTTTAGCCTACGATTTCAACCTATGATTCCGGCCTATAATTCCAGCCTACGATTTTGGCCTCCTGTGTTTTCGGCCTGCAATTCCCGCCCACTCCAGGATTTCGGCCAACGATTTCAGCTTACAATGTCGCCTTGAGATTCCAGCATACGATTTCGGCCAACGATTTCGACCATAATTCCAGCCTGCAATTCCCGCATACTCCAGGATTTCGGTCAACGATTCCAGCTTTACGATTTCGCCTTACGATTCCGACATACGATTTCGGCCTAGGATTCCTGCCTACGATTTCAACCTACGATACCTGCCTACTGTACCGACCAACGATCCCGCCCCACAATTTCATAGCTGTCACCAGGTCTTGCTCATAATTCCCCGGGCCTCCCTCCCCCCTCCTTCCCTCCCTCCCTCTTCACTGACACTCCACGTCAGCCTCAAGCACTTAACCTCGAGTAGCAGGATAGCCTTGGAGGGTCCTTGTTCTCCTCTCCTCGCCTATCATGCATGCGAGAGTCCTTTCGCGCCTCGGCTCATGGAAAAAAAAAAAGTCATGGAAAATTAAAAGTCATGGGGCAAAAAAAAGTCATGGAAAAAAGAGGATCTTTTTATCCCCTTTTTATTTACTCAGAAAAGTGCAACAGTTCAACAGCTTCTAGGTCGTTTAATGTATGAAAGAAATGATGCTTTGGATATAAATAAATAAATAAATAAATAAATAAATATACATATATATGTGTGTGTGTTTTTAATCTTTCCCTCTCTCTCTCTCTCTTCTCTCTCTCTCTCTCTCTCTCCTCTCTCTCTCTCTCTCAGAAGAAGAAGAAGAAGACAAAGAACAGGGATTCTAGCATATATCATTCGATAAATGTTTCGTAAATAAAATTCCTGGTCAGAATAAAATTCTGGAGCAATATATTATATATTATATATTATAATATATATATATATATATATATATATATATAACTTGATCACGAAGTATATAAAACGTGATGCTATGTATAAATAAAGGTTTTTTTTTGCCACGAAGGAAAAAAATGAAAAGCGAGATAGCCGAGTAACTTTCGGCCCTATTCCGAATAGGACCGAAAGTACTCGGCTATCTCGCTTTTTCATTTTTTTCCTTCGTGGCAAAAAAAACCTTTATATATATATATATATATATATATATATATATATATATATATATATAGATATATATATATATAAAGACACAAAAGACGTTCGGAAAGACACACATCCGTTCAAGAATGAACTTTTAGAATCCCTCCTTCACTTAAAGATTTAACATTAAAAAGTTAACTTGAACAAAACTGCAATTTAAATATCTGCACTTAAAATACTTTACTTTAAAAAAAAATTCTTTAAAAAACTTCACTTGGAAGCTTCACTTTAAAAAAATTCATTTTTATAAAATTTAGATTTTAAAAATTTCACTTGAAAAAGCTCCACTTTTAAAACTACCCATAAAACAGTTGACAAAAAATTTTCACTTAAAAAAATTCACTAAAAGACTTCTTTGAAAACTTCACTAAAAAACTTCTTTAAAAACTTCACTAAAAAAACTACTTTAGAAAGCTTCACTAAAATCTTCACTCAAAAAATCTTTAAAAATTTCACTAAAAACGTCGATCATAGCAGTTAAAAAATTTTTTATTGGTTATTATTATTATTATTATATTATTATTATTATTATTATTATTATTATGATTATTATTAATCTTGCTGTCGTATATGCCTCATATTATTATTATTATTAGTATTATTTATTATTATTATTATTAATTATTCTTATTTTATTATTAGTATTATTATCTATTATTATTATTTAATCTCTTGCTGTCGTATATGCCTCATTCCACTTTCCTTTCAAAATATTAATAATATATAATTATTATCATTATCATTAATTAATACCAAATACCTAACCGAACTTTCTACTGTATTCCCTTCCATATCCGTGCGATTCGGAGGAAGCTCCAGGAGCCGCCTCGAAATTTAATCAAAACTTCGAGTAGGCTTAATTTGAACCACAACCATGAAGCCTCCTCCTCCTCCTCCTCCTCCTTCCTCCTCCTCCTCCTTCCTCCTCCTCCTCCTCCTACCTCCTCCTCCTCCCCTCCTCCTCCTTTTTTTTTTTCCTCCTCCTCCCTCCTCCTCCCCTCCTCCTCCTCCATTGCCTTGATGGGATTGTTATTGATTGGCATTACCTACGACAAAAGAGGTTTTTTTCTGCTTTTTTTGTTTGTTTGTCTCAGTATGTTATTGTTTGTCTGTTGTCTTCTCTTTATTAATTAGCAACAATATACGACGCGTTATATTTCGCGTTTGACGTGTAATGACCAACGCATTCCTAAATTGGGCATAATGCACAAACATTCCTAAACTCTTTATAATTCACAAATATTACTAAATTTGGTATATAGTACAAACACTGCTAAACTGGGTATAATGTATAAAATTGCTAAACTGGGTATAAGGCATAAAATTGCTAAACTGGGTATAAGGCATAAAATTGCTAAACTGGGTATAAGGCATAAAATTGCTAAACTGGGTATAAGGCATAAAATTGCTATATTGGGTATAATGTATAAAATTGCTAAACTGGGTATAAGGCATAAAATTGCTAAACTGGGTATAAGGCATAAAATTGCTAAACTGGGTACAAGGCATAAAATTGCTAAATTGGGTATAATGTATAAAATTCCTAAACTGGGTATTAGGCATAAAATTGCTAAAAACTTGGGAATATAAAGGCATAAAATTGCTAAACTGGGGATATAGGCATAAAATTGCTAAACTGGGTATAATGCATGAAATTGCTAAACTGGGTACAAGGCATAAAATTGCTAAATTGGGTATAATGTATAAAATTGCTAAACTGGGTATAAGGCATAAAATTGCTAAATTGGGTATAAGGCATAAAATTGCTAAACTGGGTATAAGGCATAAAATTGCTAAACTGGGTATAAGGCATAAAATTGCTAAACTGGGTATAAGGCATAAAATTGCTAAATTGGGTATAATGTATAAAATTGCTAAACTGGGTATAAGGCATAAAATTGCTAAACTGGGTATAAGGCATAAAATTGCTAAACTGGGTATAAGGCATAAAATTGCTAAACTGGGTATAAGGCATAAAATTGCTAAACTGGGTATAATGCATGAAATTGCTAAACTGGGTAAATGCATAAAATTGCTAAACTGGGTATAATGTATAAAATTGCTAAACTGGGTATAGTGCATAAAATTGCTAAACTGGGTATAATGCATAAAATTGCTAAACTGGGTATAATACATAAATTGCTAAACTGGGTATAATGCATAAATGGCTAAACTGGGTATAATGCATAAAATTGCTAAATTAGGTATAATGTACATACATAGCGGTACATTGGATGTAGTGTACAAACATATTGCTCGATTTGGTATAATGTAAAACACATATCTAAATTGGGTGCAACGTACAAACATATTGCTGAATTGGGTATAATGTACAAACATATTGATAATTAGGGTATGAAGACAAAACACATTGCAAAACTGAGTATAATGTGCATTGGCATTGCCAATCGGGTATAACGTAAAACATATTGATAAACTGGGCAAGTACAAACGCATTGCTTAACTGATTGACGAATCTCCCACTAATCCGCTGTCATCTATCTATCTATTCATTTTCTTTTCAATTTACGTCTGCTTAGTCCTCGTCCTTGCCAGCGAAAATACTTTCCAGGATATCTATTTTTTCTATATTTATTCACTCATTTATTTAATTAATCTATTTACGTTTGCTTTGCCCTCGAACTTACAAGCGTAATTACTTTCCAGGAAGGACATTTAATTTTTAATTTATTTACTCATTTATTTACTTAATCCATTGACGTCTGCTTCGTCCTCGAACTTCCTAGCGTAAATACTTTCCAGGACATTTATCTTTTAAAATTATGACAAAAGGGGTTCCAGCAAGACAACAGCTCACATGATCAATTTATTAAGAGACGTTGCGTGCCCCAAGACATTGGCATATTATCAGTCATTCTGCTCTTCTTCCCTGAACTGATAGGTAGTCTTCTAATACTTGTAAGCTTCTGTAAATAATTCATATTTTTGGATTGTACGTTTTACTTTAGTTTGATGTTTTTTAAAAGGATAAATTTTATTCCAGACTGATGATGTGCCAATGTCTTGGGGCACGAAACGTCTCTTAATAAATTGATCATGTGAGCTGTTGTCTTGCTGGAACCCTTGTTGGAATTTTTTAAAATTTATTTATTCATGTATTTACTTCATCTACTGACGTCTGCTTTGCCTTCGTCCTTGCAAGCGTAAATACTCTCCGAGATATCTAAGACGCCCGGTTTTGTACGCAAGTTAGGTCTGCTGCCATCGGCTGCCATCGCCTGGTTGGGGATGATGACTGAGTTCAGGTAAGGTCAGTCAGGCAGCCATCCGTTCCTCCGTCCTGTGGGACTTGTGGAATCAATACAGATCGAAGTCAGGACGTCTTTCTCCGTCCATTATTAGACATTATACTTAAGAAGAAGAAGACGAAGAGGAAGAAGAGGAGGAGGATGCAAGGTACGAATGTATTTCATTTTCACTTTATTTGTTTTATTTCTTTCTTTTTTTAATTTAAATTGTAGTGAATGGAAATAAAAATGGATGAAAATAAAAGATAATAATTACTCTGATAGATATGGACACACACGCACGCACGCATATATATATATCATATATATATATAATATATATATATATATATATCATATATATATATATTTTTATTATATATATATATATATATATATAATTATATATATATATTATATATATATATATATATATATATATATATATCTATATATATATATATTATAATATATATATATATATATATAATATATATATACATATATATATATATATCATACATATATACATATATGTATGTGTCTTTGAATTTTTATCACATCACCGTGACTCATATACATGCATTAAGCTACAAATGTCCTTTAATATCCAATTCGCTCTAACTCGGAATTAATATATTTTCATGTATGTTAACTGAAGGCGAATTTTTTTTTTTACTTGATTGTCCATTATACGTTTGACCGCTCTGGATATGAACTGTGAAGACAACTTGAACAAAAAAAAATATGGTCGAAATTCTTTGACCACCAAAAAGGGAGCATTGCAACACCCCACACCTCACCCACATTTCGTATTTGGTTCCTCCCACAATTTCCTTAAATCACTCAGCTGGTCGACTGGGTTTATTCTCTCCCAATCACTGAAAATTGAGCGAAAGCTATGAAAGCTGTTATATTCATCCGGTTTGGAAACTAGACCAATAATAATAATAATAATAATAATAATAATAATAATAATAATAATAATAATAATAATAATAATAATAATGAGATGAGATCTGACTTGAGTAAACTGAAAGAGATGGTAGAAAAAAGGCTAAGAAGCAAGAAAACCAGGGAGGAACTCAACGAGAAATACAAAGTACAAGAGAGGGGACTAAACAACACAATAGAAGATGTAAAACAGAGGCTTAAGGCCAAAGCACACAAGATCCAACGGTACATGAACAGGAATAAGGGATACCAACAGAACAAACTATTCGGAACCAACCAGAAAAGACTATACAGCCAACTAAGAGGGGAAGACAACCACCCAGAAATTCCTGAAGCCGAACCAAGTAAGAGACTCTGGGAAAACATATGGAGCAATCCGGTATCACACAACAAACATGCAACATGGCTCCAGGAAGTCAAGGAAGAAGAAACAGGGAGAATAAAACAAAGATTCACAGAGATCACGACAGACACAGTCAGACACCAACTAAAGAAAATGCCAAACTGGAAAGCCCCAGGTCCCGATGAAGTCCATGGATACTGGCTCAAAAACTTCAAGGCCCTACACCCACGAATAGCAGAACAACTCCAGCATTGTATCTCAAATCACCAAGCACCCAAATGGATGACCACAGGAAGAACATCCTTAGTTACAAAAGACAAGAGTAAGGGAAATATAGCCAGTAAACTACAGGCCTATCACCTGCCTACCAATAATGTGGAAGTTTACTAACAGGTATCATCAGTGAAAGGCTATACAACTACCTAGAGGAGACAAACACCATCCCCTACCAACAGAAAGGCTGCAGAAGGAAGAAGTAGGGGCACAAAAGACCAGCTCCCGATAGACAAAATGGTAATGAAGAACAGTAGGAGAAGGAAAACCAACCTAAGCATGGCATGGATAGACTATAAGAAAGCCCTCGACATGATACCACACACATGGCTAATAGAATGCCTGAAAATATATGGGGCAGAGGAAAATACCATCAGCTTCCTCAAAAATACAATGTGCAACTGGAATACAATACTTACAAGCTCTGGAATAAGACTAGCAGAGGTTAATATCAGGAGAGGGATCTTCCAGGGCGACTCACGTCCCCACTACTCTTCGTAGTAGCCATGATTCCCATGACAAAAGTACTACAGAAGATGGATGCCGGTACCAACTCAAGAAAAGAGGCAACAAAATCAACCATCTGATGTTCATGGACGACATCAAGCTGTATGGTAAGAGCATCAAGGAAATAGATACCCTAATCCAGACTGTAAGGATTGTATCTGGGGACATCAGAATGGAGTTTGGAATAGAAAAAATGCGCCTTAGTCAACATACAAAAAGGCAAAGTAACGAGAACTGAAGGGATAAAGCTACCAGATGGGGAGCAACATCAAACACCCATAGATGAGACAGGATACAAATACCTGGGAATAATGGAAGGAGGGGATATAAAACACCAAGAGATGAAGGACAACGATCAGGAAAGAATATATGCAGAGGACTCAAGGCGATACTCAAGTCAAAACTCAACGCCGGAAATATGATAAAAGCCATAAACACATGGGCAGTGCCAGTAATCAGATACAGCGCAGGAATAGTGGAATGGACGAAGGCAGAACTCCGCAGCATAGATCAGAAAACCAGGAAACAAATGACAATACACAAGGCACTACACCCAAGAGCAAATACGGACAGACTATACATAACACGAAGGAAGGAGGGAGGGAGAGGCTACTAAGTATGAGAGGACTGCGTCAACATTGAAAACAGAGCACTGGGGCAATATCTGAAAACCAGTGAAGACGAGTGGTCTAAAGAGTGCATGGGAAGAAGGACTAATAAAAGTAGACGAAGACCCAGAAATATACAGAGACAGGAAAGACAGAAAGAACAGAGGACTGGCACAACAAACCAATGCACGGACAATACATGAGACAGACTAAAGAACTAGCCAGCGGATGACAATTGGCATGGCTACAAGAGGGGAGAGCTAAAGAAGGAAACTGAAGGAATGATAACAGCGGTACAAGATCAGGCCCTAAGAACCAGATATGTTCAAAGTACGATAGACGGAAATAACATCTCTCCCATATGTAGGAAGTGCAATACGAAAAATGAAACCATAAACCACATAGCAAGTGAATGCCGGCACTTGCACAGAACCAGTACAAAAAGAGGCATGATTCAGTGGCAAAAGCCCTCCACTGGAGCCTGTGCAAGAAACATCAGCTACCTTGCAGTAATAAGTGGTACGAGCACCAACCTGAGGGAGTGATAGAAAACGATCAGGCAAAGATCCTCTGGGACTATGGTATCAGAACGGATAGGGTGATACGTGCAAATAGACCAGAACGTGACGTTGATTGACAAAGTCAAGAAGAAAGTATCACTCATTGATGTCGCAATACCATGGGACACCAGAGTTGAAAGAGAAAGAGAGGGAAAAAATGGATAAGTATCAAGATCTGAAAATAGAAATAAGAAGGTATGGGATATGCCAGTGGAAATCGTACCCATAATCATAGGAGCACTAGGCACGATCCCAAGATCCCTGAAAAGGAATCTAGAAAAACTAGAGGCTGAAGTAGCTCCAGGTCTCATGCAGAAGAGTGTGATCCTAGAAACGGCACACACAGTAAGAAAAGTGATGGACTCCTAAGGAGGCAGGATGCAACCCGGAACCCCACACTATAAATACCACCCAGTCGAATTGGAGGACTGTGATAGAGCAAAAAAAAAAAAAATGAAAAAAAAAAAAAAAAAAAAAATAATAATAATAATAATAATAATAATAATAATAATTTCATCAAATTGGACCGTTCACTGGAGCCGACTCAGTAAATATCATCTCTTTGTCCGCAATAATGATAATAATAAAAAAAGAATAATAATAATAGAAGGAGACTCTTTCAAACAAGTATTATTTTAAAGATATTGCTGCATCAGCTGTACTTGACTTGTAAATAATATTCTTTATTTTTCTAATAACTGCAGTTATTAGAAAAATAGAGGAGTCTATTTACGTGTTAAATGCGCAGATGCAGCAATATCTTTCAATAATAATAATAATAATAATAATAATAATAATAATAATAATAATATAATAATAATAATAATAATAATAATAATAATAATAATAATAATATTAGTAGCAGAAACTGATGGGGATTCGAACACCAACACCGCCAGCACAACCAACCCAACAGAAACCAAAACAGCAACCAACCTCCTTGGAAAAGGCGCCTGGAAAAGCAAATCATGGTGATGAGATCTGACTTGAGTAAACTGAAAGAGATGGCAGAAAAAGGCTAAGAAGCAGACAAAACAAGGGAGGAACTCAACGAGAAAATACAAAGTACAAGAGAGGGGACTAACAACACAATAGAAGATGTAAAAACAGAAGGCTTAAGGCCAAAGCTACATAAGATGAAACCAACGGTACATGAACAGGAATAAGGGATACCAACAGAACAAACTATTCGGAACCAACCAGAAAAGACTATGCAGCCAACTAGAGGGGAGACAACCACCCAGAAATTCCTGAAGCCGAACCAAATAAGAGACTCTGGGAAAACATATGGAGTAATCCGGTATCACACAACAAACATGCAACATGGCTCCAGGAAGTGAGAAGAAGAAACAGGGAGAATAAAAACAAAGATTCACAGAGATCACGACAGACACAGTCAGACACCAACTAAAGAAAATGCCAAACTGGAAAGCCCCAGGTCCCGATGAAGTTCCATGGATACTGGCTCAAAAACTTCAAGGCCCTACACCCACGAATAGCAGAACAACTCCAGCATTGTATCTCAAATCACCATGCACCCAAATGGATGACCACAGGAAGAACATCCTTAGTACAAAAAAGACAAGAGTAAGGGAAATATAGCCAGTAACTACAGGCCTATCACCTGCCTACCAATAATGTGGAAGTTACTAACAGGTATCATCAGTGAAAGGCTATACAATTACCTAGAGGAGACAAACACCATCCCCCACCAACAGAAAGGCTGCAGAAGGAAGTGTAGGGGCACAAAAGACCAGCTCCGATAGACAAAATGGTAATGAAGAACAGTAGGAGAAGGAAAACCAACCTAAGCATGGCATGGATAGACTATAAAAAGCCTTCGACATGATACCACACACATGGCTAATAGAATGCCTGAAAATATATGGGGCAGAGGAAAACACCATCAGCTTCCTCAAAAATACAATGCGCAACTGGAATACAATACTTACAAGCTCTGGAATAGACTAGCAGAGTTTAATATCAGGAGAGGGATCTTCCAGGGCGACTCACTGTCCCCACTACTCTTCGTAGTAGCCATGATTCCCATGACAAAAGTACTACAGAAGATGGATGCCGGGTACCAACTCAAGAAAAGAGGCAACAGAATCAACCATCTGATGTTCATGGACGACATCAAGCTGTATGGTAAGAGCATCAAGGAAATAGATACCCTAATCCAGACTGTAATGGATTGTATCTGGGGACATCAGGATGGAGTTTGGAATAGAAAAATGCGCCTTAGTCAACACACAAAAAGGCAAAGTAACGAGAACTGAAGGGATAAAGCTACCAGATGGGAGCAGCATCAAACACATAGATGAGACAGGATACAAATACCTGGGCATAATGGAAGGAGGGGATATAAAACACCAAGAGATGAAGGACACGATCAGGAAAGAATATATGCAGAGACTCAAGGCGATACTCAAGTCAAAACTCAACGCCGGAAATATGATAAGCCATAAACACATGGGCATGCCAGTAATCAGATACAGCGCAGGAATAGTCGAATGGACGAAGGCAGAACTCCGCAGCATAGATCAGAAAACCAGGAAACATATGACAATACACAAAGCACTACACCCAAGAGCAAATACGGACAGACTATACATAACACGAAAGGAAGGAGGGAGAGGACTACTAAGTATAGAGGACTGCGTCAACACAGAGAACAGAGCACTGGGGCAATATCTGAAAACCAGTTGAAGACGAGGTGGCTAAAGAGTGCATGGGAAGAATGGACTAATAAAAGTAGACGAAGACCCAGAAATATACAAAGACAGGAGAATGACAGACAGAACAGAGGAATGGCACAACAAACCAATGCACGGACAATACATGAGACAGACTAAAGAAATAGCCAGCGATGACACATGGCAATGGCTACAGAGGGGAGAGCTAAAGAAGGAAACTGAAGGAATGATAACAGCGGCACAAGATCAGGCCCCTAAGAACCAAGAATGTTCAAAGAACGATAGATGGAAATAACATCTCTCCCATATGTAGGAAGTGCAATACGAAAAATGAACCATAAACCCCATAGCAAGCGAATGCCCGGCACTTGCACAGAACCAGTACAAAAAGAGGCATGATTCAGTGGCAAAAGCCCTCCACTGTAGCCTGTGCAAGAAACATCAGCTACCTTGCAGTAATAAGTGGTACGAGCACCAACCTGAGGGAGTGATAGAAAACGATCAGGCAAAGATCCTCTGGACTATGGTATCAGGACGGATAGGGTGATACGTGCAAACAGACCAGACGTGACGTTGATTGACAAAGTCAAGAAGAAAGTATCACTCATTGATGTCGCAATACCATGGGACACCAGAGTTGAAGAGAAAGAGAGGGAAAAAAATGGATAAGTATCAAGATCTGAACATAGAAATAAGAAGGATATGGGATATGCCAGTGGAAATCGTACCTAAAATAATCATAGGAGCACTAGGCACGATCCCAAGATCACTGAAAAGGAATCTAGAAAACTAGAGGCTGAAGTAGCTCCGGGCCTCATGCAGAAGAGTGTGATCTAGAAACGGACACATAGTAAGAAAAGTGATGGACTCCTAAGGAGGCAGGATGCAACCCGGAACCCCACACTATAAATACCACCCAGTCGAATTGGAGGACTGTGATAGAGCAAAAAAAAAAAAAAAAAAAAAAAAAAAAAAAAAAAAAAAAAAAAAAAAAAAAAAAAAAAAAAAAAAAAAAAAAAAATAATAATAATAATAATAATAATAATAATAATAATAATAATAATAATAATAATAATAATAATAATAATAATAATAATAATAATAATAATAATAATAATAATGTTCTAAGAAGCCCACAATAATGAAAAATGTTGCAAATTCGTGTATAATTTCAAAACCCCTTTACAAAGCTTTCGAACCCCTTCCCTTGGGATGACTCGTAGGGATGAACTGTAGATAACCCAGGGAAGGTTTCGAAAGCTTTGTAAAGGGTTTTTAAACTATAAACGAACTCGCAACATATTTTGATTATTGTGGACCTCTTAGAACGTTATACATACTCTCCCGATAGGGAGTTTTTCCCAAATAATAATAATAATAATAATAATAATAATAATAATAATAATAATAATAATAATAATAATAATAATAATAATGTAGGAAGAAGAAACAGGGAGAATAAAACAAAGATTCACAGAGATCACAACAGACACAGTCAAACACCAACTAAAGAAAATGCCAAACTGGAAAGCCCCAGGTTCCGATGAAGTCCATGGATACTGGCTCAAAAACTTCAAGGCCCTACACCCACGAATAGCAGAACAACTCCAGCATTGTATCTCAAATCACCATGCACCCAAATGGATGACCACAGGAAGAACATCCTTAGTACAAAAAGACAAGAGTAAGGGAAATATGGGAAAATATAGCCAGTAACTACAGGCCTATCACCTGCCTACCAATAATGTGGAAGTTACTAACAAGTATCATCAGTGAAAGGCTATACAACTACCTAGAGGAGACAAACACCATCTTCCACCGACAGAAAGGCAGCAGAAGGAAGTGTAGGGGCACAAAAGACCAGCTCCTGATAGACAAAATGGTAATGAAGAACAGTAGGAGAAGGAAAACCAACCTGAGCATGGCATGGATAGACTATAAAAAAGCCTTCGACATGATACCAAACACATGGCTAATAGAATGCCTGAAAATATATGGGGCAGATGAAAACACCATCAGCTTCCTCAAAAATACAATGCGCAACTGGAATACAATACTTACAAGCTCTGGAATAAGACTAGCAGAGGTTAATATCAGGAAAGGGATCTTCCAGGGCGACTCACTGTCCCAACTACTCTAGAGAAGATGGATGCCGGGTACCAACTCAAGAAAAGAGGCAACAGAATCAACCATCTGATGTTCATGGACGACATCAAGCTGTATGGTAAGAGCATCAAGGAAATAGATACCCTAATCCAGACTGTAAGGATTGTATCTGGGGACATCAAGATGGAGTTTGGAATAGAAAAATGCGCCTTAGTCACATACAAAAGGCAAAACAAAGTAACGAGAACTGAAGGGATAAAGCTACCAGATGGGAGCAACATCAAACACATAGATGAGACTGGATACAAATACCTGGGAATAATGGAAGGAGGGGATATAAAACACCAAGAGATGAAGGACACGATCAGGAAAGAATATATATGCAGAGACTCAGGGCGATACTCAAGTCAAAACTCAACGCCGGAAATATGATAAAAGCCATAAATACATGGGCAGTGCCAATAATCAGATGCAGCGCAGGAATAGTGGAATTGACGAAGGCAGAACTCCGCAGCATAGATCAGAAAACCAGTAAACATATGACAATACACAAAGCACTACACCCAAGAGCAAATACGGACAGACTATACATAACACGAAAGGAAGGAGGGAGAGGACTACTAAGTATAGAGGACTGCGTCAACATCGAGAACAGAGCATTGGGGCAATATCTGAAAACCAGTGAAGACGAGTGGCTAAAGAGTGCATGAGAAGAAGGACTAATAAAAGTAGAGGAAGACCCAGAAATATACAGAGACAGGAGAATGACAGACAGAACAGAGGACTGGCACAACAAACCAATGCACGGACAATACATGAGACAGACTAAAGAACTAGCCAGCGATGACACATAGGAAACTGAAGGAATGATAACAGCGGCACAAGATCAGGCCCTAAGAACCAGATATCTCCTAAGAACGATAGACGAAAATAACATCTCTCCCATATGTAGGAAGTGCAATACGAAAAATGAAATCATAAACCACATAGCAAGCGAATGCCCGGCACTTGCACAGAACCAGTACAAAAAGAGGCATGATTCAGTGGCAAAAGCCCTCCACTGGAGCCTGTGCAAGAAACATCAGCTACCTTGCAGTAATAAGTGGTATGAGCACCAACCTGGGGGAATGATAGAAAACGATCAGGTAAAGATCCTCTGGGACTATGGTATCAGAACAGATAGGGTGATACGTGCAAATAGACCAGACGTGACGTTGATTGACAAAATCAAGAAGAAAGTATCACTCATTGATGTCGCAATACCATGGGACACCAGAGTTGAAGAGAAAGAGACGGAAAAAATGGATAAGTATCAAGATCTGAAAATAGAAATAGAAATAAGGAAGTGATATGGATATGCCAGTGGAAATTGTACCCATAATCATAGGAGCACTAGGGACGATCCCAAGATCCCCGAAAAGGAATCTAGAAAAACTAGAGGCTGAAGTAGCTCCAGGACTCATGCAGAAGAGTGTGATCCTAGAAACGGCGCACATAGTAAGAAGAGTGATGGACTCCTAAGGAGGCAGGATGCAACCCGGAACCCCACACTATAAATACCACCCAGTCGAATTGGAGGACTGTGATAGAGCAAAAAAAAAAAAAAATAAATAAATAAATAATAATAATAATAATAGAAGGACTCTCTTTCAAACAAGTATTATTTAAAGATATCGCTGCATCAGCGGCAATTAACTTGTAAATAATATTCTTTATTTTTCTAAAACTGCAGTTATTAGAAAAATAGAGGGAGACTATTTACGTGTTTAATGCAGCAGATGCAGCAATATCTTTCAACTAATAATAATAATAATAATAATAATAATAACAATACAATAATAATACTAATAATAGTAATAATAATATATAATAATGTTCTAGGAGGCCCACAATAATAAAAAATGTTGCAAATTCGTGTATGATTTTAAAACCCCTTTACAAAGCTTTTGAACCCTTCCT
The DNA here is from genome assembly GCF_015104395.2 of Macrobrachium nipponense. Taxonomy (NCBI): domain Eukaryota; kingdom Metazoa; phylum Arthropoda; class Malacostraca; order Decapoda; family Palaemonidae; genus Macrobrachium; species Macrobrachium nipponense. The sequence continues at coordinate 105,681,137 of NC_087204.1, forward strand.
AGGTTTTTTTTTTTTTTTTTTTTTGACTGTAGATGAACCCAGGGAAGGTTTCGAAAGCTTTGTAAAGGGTTTTTAAATTATAAACGAACTCGCAACATTTTTTATTATTGTGGACCTCTTAGAACATACATATACTCTCGCGATAGGGAGATTTTCCCAAATAATAATAATAATAATAATAATAATAATAATAATAATAATAATAATAATAATAATAATAATAATAATAATAATATAATGTTATCAAATTGGACCATTCACTGACAGCTAGCTCTGAGGACCTGTCTCCAACTGACAATGAACTCCAAACCGTTTGGTCAGGTTTGTCCATAAACATTAAGGTACGCACATTTAACTACACTATCCACAAACATTGAACTACACAATTCCTCGATCAAACACCACCCACGTTCCACAGTTTACTTTCCGTTTTGAATGTTAGTGGAGTCACCCCACCACCCCGTCCCCCCCCCCCCTCCCTTCCCACTACCCTTTCCCCAACCATAAGCCTATTTCACTCTTCGCCCCCCATTCCATTTATTAGCCCGGGGTGGTGATGGTGGGCATTCCTATGGAGTGGGTGGGGTTATGTTTGTGAGGAGTAGCAGTTGACCCATCCTCCTCCTCCTCCTCCCCCCCGACTCGCAGTGGCATCTGAAGAAATATGCAAATATCAGCAGCCCCATGTAAACACAGACTGCTGGTGCTCGATGGAGAGAGAGAGAGAGAGAGAGGAGAGAGAGAGAGAGAGTGGACCTTATCTCCTGTGTTGGCACGGAACGCCTTCCAAAATGTCTGTGATGTATTTTCAAACTTTTTTTTTATTTGAGTTATATTTTTTCTGGTTTGTTTTAGGATTTTTTACGGGACAGGTTTTTTGTTGAATAATAATAATAATAATAATAATAATAATAATAATAATAATAATAATAACAATAATAATAATAATAATAATAATAATAATAATGTCATTGGCTTCTTCTTTTATTTCGTCTGTGGGGTTTTCAGTAATAATAATAATAATAATATTTCGGAAAAGTTTTTCGTAACTTTTTTGTTGACCATTGCCTATGATCAGTATAATAATAATAATAATAATAATAATAATAATAATAATAATAAAAAGAAGAAGAAGAAGAAGAAGGAAATTATTCCACTCGTCTCTTTTCTCTCCGTACTTTCACTTTCACAGATCTCCACTCCTTTCGCATCATACTAATCATTCAGGAAGGTCAATATCAATTCTGAGCTTTTTTCTTCCACGAATCTTCACTCCTTTCTTCTCATGGTACTCGTTCAAATAGGGCAAGATCAACGTTACTGATGACGTTCAACCTAATCTGGCTTCGCAAAGTCCATGATCACAAAGGCAGAGAGAGAGAGAGAGAGAGAGAGAGTTTCGAAATCCTTATGAAATGAAGTATTTGAAAAGGACGAGAAATGATAAATTTCCTGTTATCAGCATCAGGAGAGAGAGACAGAGAGAGAGAGAGAGAGAGAGAGTTTCGAAATCCTTATGAAATGAAGTATTTGAAAAGGACGAGAAATGATAAATCTCTTGTTATCAGCATCAGGAGAGAGAGAGAGAGAGAGAGAGAGAGAGAGAGAGAGAGAGAGAGAGAGAGAGAGAGTGGACCTTATCTCCTGTGTTGGCACGGAACGCCTTCCAAAATGTCTGTGATGTATTTTCAAACTTTTTTTTTATTTGAGTTATATTTTTTCTGGTTTTAGGATTTTTTACGGGACAGGTTTTTTGTTGAATAATAATAATAATAATAATAATAATAATAATAATAATAATAATAATAATAATAATAATAATAATAATAATAATAATAATAACAATAATAAGAATAATAATAATAATAATAATATAATGGCATCTGGCTTCTTCTTTTATTTACGTCTGTTTTGGGGTTTTCAGTAATAATAATAATAAATATTTCGGAAAAGTTTTTCGTAACTTTTTTGTTGACCATTGCCTATGATCAGTATAATAATAATAATAATAATAATAATAATAATAATAATAATAATAAAATAATAATAATAATAATAATAAAAAGAAGAAGAAGAAGAAGAAGGAAATTATTCCACTCGTCTCTTTTCTCTCCGTACTTTCACTTTCACAGATCTCCACTCCTTTCGCATCATACTAATCATTCAGGAAGGTCAATATCAATTCTGAGCTTTTTTCTTCCACGAATCTTCACTCCTTTCTTCTCATGGTACTCGTTCAAATAGGGCAAGATCAACGTTACTGATGACGTTCAACCTAATCTGGCTTCGCAAAGTCCATGATCACAAAGGCAGAGAGAGAGAGAGAGAGAGAGAGAGAGAGAGAGAGAGAGAGAGAGAGAGAGTTTCGAAATCCGTATGAACTGAAGTATTTGAAAAGGACGAGAAATGATAAATTTCCTGTTATCAGAGAGAGAGAGAGAGAGAGAGAGAGAGAGAGAGAGAGAGAGAGAGAAGAAGCGCATCAATAATGTGACGGGGGCATCCCGTGTTATTATCGCTCTGCGTTATTTTTCCGTCGGTAATGAGATCAATGGACAAATTCAATTCTGTATCAAAGAACAAACGGCCGGACTCCACAAAGGTCATTCCAATGTGAAAAGCTTTCATTACCTATCTTTTTTTTTTCATTTAATGAAAAAAAAGCCGACTCCAAATACAAAAGGTTATGAGATAAAAAAAATAAACAAATAACTTGAGAGGACAATGACATCATTAACATCAAGCCGGGGCTGATGCTGATGCTGATGCTGATGCTGATGCTGATGGTGATAGCTGTTTGACATTTGAGTCTGGTTCTTAGTTGTGGATTTCTAAAGGAAAGCGAGGAAAGATAATGAGGGAAAAAAGGATGAGGAATTGAGGAGAAATCGCGAGGGAAAAAATGATGCGGAATTGAGGAATTAAAACGATAATGCCGGTTGGTAATTATCATCGGTGACAAAAAAAATACAAATGTGTAGAGTTTTTTTCTAATTATGCGCGCGCACGCATTTGTGTGTGTGTTTGTGTGTGCATGAGAGAGAGGAGAGAGAGAGAGAGAGAGAGAGAGAGAGAGAGAGAGAGAGAGAGATTCCGTAATCCCTATCCACTGACATATCTGATCACGAGTAAACTATATTGTATTCTTATTAGCATCAAAGAGGAGAGAGAGAGAGAGAGAGAGAGAGAGAGAGAGAGAGAGAGAGAGAGAGACCTTACCTTACAGACCTTACATCTTGTTCGGGTTGCCCCAGGTCCCTCAGTGTGAGGCACCTCTAATGTCTACCAGAGAGTTGCTAGTACATCTTCCGGTATATTTTGCATCTTCCAATCTTGGATGGTCTGGGATGCAGGTTAGATATTTGTCGAGCTTATTCTTAAACACATCTACGCTCACTCCTGATATATTCCTCAGATGAGCTGGCAACGCATTGAATAGACGCTGCATTATCGATGCTGGTACATAGTGGATTAATGTCCTGTGTGCTTTCCTTATTTTCCCTGGTATAGTTTTGGGCACTATTAATCTACCTCTGCTTGCTCTTTCTGATATTTTTAGTTCCATGATATTTTCTGCTATTCCTTCTATCTGTTTCCATGCCTGAATTATCATGTAGCGTTCTCTTCTCCTTTCTAGACTGTATAATTTTAAGGATTGTAGTCTTTCCCAGTAGTCAAGGTCTTTAACTTCTTCTATTCTAGCTGTAAAGGACCTTTGTACACTCTCTATTTGTGCAATATCCTTTTGATAGTGTGGGTACCATATCATATTGCAATATTCAAGTGGACTACGAACATATTGTTTTTATAAAGCATAATCATGTGTTCAGCTTTCTTGTTTTGAAGTGCCGTAACAACATTCCCCCATTTTTTGCTTTACATTTTGCCAACAGAACTTTGCTATTTCGAGCATTGCCATAACATGTTACCATATTCCATCATCACACCAAGGTCTTTAAAAACTGCTTCCTTATTTGTGATTATCTCATTATTAGGTCCCCTATATGCATATAGCTTTCTTTCTCTGTCTCCAGAATTTATTGATTCAAAATTTATCAGAGTTAAATACCATCCTATTTACCTCTGCCCAATCATATACTTTGTTAAGGTCTCTTTGTAGAGCGTTTCCTATCTTCATCACAAGTAATTTCTCTACTTATTCTTGTGTCATCTGCGAAACTACTCACTACCGAATCCTTAACATTACTGTCTATGTCTTCATCATAATAACAAACAGTATTGCAGCTAACACCTTGGCACATTGACGGCACACCGGATATTACCTTATTGGCTTTCATCCGATTTCTCGTACGTTTGCAATAACTATCTGTTTTCTGTTGTGTAAAAATTCTTTTAACCATCTTCCTACTTTATCCACGATATTGTGTTTTCTAATTTTCTTCGCTAATATATTATGGTATACTTTGTCAAAAGCTTTTGCAAAGTCTAGATAAACCACATCTGTTTCATTTCCGCTTTTCATATTTTTGAATATGTTCTCATGGACTAACAGTTGGGTTTGTGTACTTTTTCCGGTACGAAACCATTTGTTCCTTTATTTAAACAAATTATTTTTTATTAAAAGTTTCATAATATTTTTCTTCATTACCCTTTCATACACTTTCATAATATGTGATGTTAGACTCACAGGCCTATAATTACTTGCCTCTAGTCCTTGATCCACTTTTGAAAGTAGGGGTAATATATGCTAATTTGTGCTCATCATAAATCTTGCCTGTATCTACACTTTGTCTTAATAATATTGCAAGTGGCTTTGCGATAGAATGAACTACTTTCTTTAACAAATAGCAGGCACTTCATCCGGCCCTGCAGCTCCATTTTTAATTTCATTAATAGCCTGCACAATATCAGCTTCATTAATATCTATGTCATCTAAATATTAACTATTTTCATCCCTTACTTCTATATCATTATCTTCATTATCTATTCTAGGGGTGAATTCTCTCTTATATCGTTCTGCCAATATGTTGCAAATTTCCTTTTTTTCATTCGTTAATCTCCCTTCAATTCTTAGAGGGCCTATTTCTATCTTCTTCTTTTATTTATTCATCTTCTTCGCATATGAGTATAATAGTTTGGGATTTTGCTTGACATTAATAGGGTTTTTTCTTCCAAGTCCCGTTTTTCATTTTCTTTTGATTGTATAATCTTTTGTTTCTGCATTTTCTATCTTACTTTTTAGTTCTATAACTTTCCATGCATTTTTTTTCTTTTGCAAGACCCTTTTTTCCACTTTCTGATTTTCTGGAACAAGATCCTTCTGTCTCTTGGTATGCATGAATGATGTTTACTTTTCTTCTTCGGTATATATTTATCCACTATTTTCTCTAATATTTTATATAATATCTCCGTATTTACCTTTATGTCATCACTTACGAAAATGTAAAATTATACCAATCTTTGTTTAATTCTTCATTTATTTCTGACCATTTTATATTTTTACTGTAGAAGTTGTATTTTCCATATCCTTCCCACTTTTTCATTTCTTGCTTATCTCTGTTTTCACTAGCTTTGGAATGGACTGTTAATTCTATGACATTATGGTCTGAAATACTCGCATTATAAACTATTATTTCTTTAACATAATTCATCTCGTTCACAAATACTAGGTCTAAAGTATTTTCCTTTCTTGTTGGCAGGTGATTTATTTGTTGAATGTTGTATTCTAGTAGCATATCTAATAGCTTTTCGAATTGCCTCATATCTTCTGCACTACTATTACTCTCTTTTTGTTTTTTTTATATGTATAAGTACATCCACAATCTCCTATTCGTTCTTTCCAGTCTACGAAAGGAAAGTTGAAGTCACCAGATAGGAGAATAGTCCAGTCCTTGTGATTTCTACATATATCATCCAATTTTTCAATTATTAAGTCAAACTCTTTAGTATTAGGAGGTCTATATATTACTATGTTCATTAATTTTTCAGATTCAAATTCTACCGCTATTAGTTCACATTCTGAGTTACTATATTTCTCATATATTTTTCCTTGTTTTTTGTCTCTCCCATATATTGCGGTTCCCCCTTGATTCCTATTTTTTCTATCTGATCTATAAGTTTGGAACCCTTTTATTTGATCATCATTCCCAGTCTCTTGGAATACCAGGTTTCACATATATTCTTATATCTATTTTCTTTTCAATTTTGGGTTTAGTTTCTTCTAAGTACTCTATTTTTCTTTTTGAGTTACTCGTAACTAAACCCTGCGCATTCACACTATGATGGTTTGCGTGTTTTCTCCTTCATTTAATATTGGTAATAATAAGGATTTTCCCATGTCTCTCTCCTGTTCTGGTATGTTGTTCTTTTTTCATTTCCAGAAATTCTGACATAAAAACTCCACTTTTCCATAATATTTGTTCTTCCTTCATCATAATTATTCATTTTGTGTCTGAATCTGCAATTTTCTCCGTTTCTGCAATATCCTCTTGCATAATAAAACAGTTATTATCTCTTGAGTAGAATCTTGGAGCTGATGCATTGAAATGTTTTGCTGACACCTCTGCATATCTCGTTGATGGCTTGCTTTTTTCTTTTACCTGATATTCTTCATTCCTCTCTTTATTTGTTTCTTTCTTATTTTGGATTTAATTACTTGATTGGTTATTTATTTGATTATTTTTTATGGCTACAGGGTGCATATATTTACATTTTTTGTCGAACTTACATCCTTTTCCTTCTTTTAGGTTTTTGCATATTTTTGGATGTAGATCTCTGCAATCATCCTCATAGCCATCTAGGTATGCACATTTACCATATATTTCATAGTTGTGACATACCTTAGGATGTTTTGTAGTAACATTTTTCTCCAAATCTGCAATTCCCTCTTTTCAAAAGGTTGCAGACTTTGTCTTTTTTGTATATTTTTTCCTCTTTCCCGTCATTGTGTAGATCTGGGTAGAGCCTCTTCGGCATTTTCTTTTGTGTTGTCATATCGTAATTTATTTCTTCGTAGGTATGCTGCTTTATAGCCTCATATGTGTATCAAGGAGTATCTCTGCATCCATACTTTTATCTTGTTCTTTGTTTTCCTTATCTTTTTTCTGTCATTTCAGTTTTGTTTACTTCTCTTACGTTTTTCCTCTTCTCTTCTTCTTCTTCCTCTTCCTCTTCTTCTTCTTCTTCATCCTCAACTATTTGTACATTCAATCTTGATTTAATAACATTGTCTATCCATGGTAGACATATTGAGCAAAAAATTCTTGTGTCTTTTCTCAAATCTTGTATTACCTCAGCACACTGTGGATGGGTCGGAATGTTGCATGCAGCACATTTTCTGATTAGGTTTTGTGGATTAACTATGCTATACCACACCTTACACAGTTTACATGATTTTGGCATTCTTTTTCCTAATGCATCAATTAGGATATTCACAAGGTTCACCTTATTCATTTTCTTTGTCGGAATATGTTGGTTTATGTATATTTTCTTTGAGTCTCTTGACCACTTGGATTTTATTTGGAACTTCTTCAATTATTTTCAAGATGTTTTCAGTTGATTTGTTCCAGTTTGAAGGATTGTATCATTCTAATATATCTATGAATGCTTTTGTATCTTTTTGGTTAGGACTGTTGCTGATCTCATAGATCAGAAATGCCAGTTCCCTTCCTGCTACCTCATCGTATTGCGAATCTGCCAAGCAAGCTAAATCTCGCCATTTTTTTTCCGCAGTTGGAACTTACTGCCATCTTGTTCTGATTTACAGTATTTCACTTGATAAACTAACTTAGAAGACGCTTTATCCTACTATTTTCACACTAATCTTATCACCGATAGTTCACGAACACTTCTAGATATTTCTCAAATTCTAGACGTATGTTAAACTTGTGATATCTGTTGATTAATCTGACTTCGCGCAGGGACGTCTCACCAAGCAAGATGACTACTACGAGAGAGAGATAGAGAGAGAGAGAGAGAGATTTCGAAAACCCCATGAACTGACACGTCTGATAAAAAGGACAAACAAGTATATAAAACTTCCATTTACCAACCTCACGTCTCAGCAAGAGAGAAAATAAAAGGCAGGTTGCAGGAACTCGAAAATAAAACTCCCACGAGTGCAAGCAGAACCACTTTGCAGACGGAAAACCTTCACTCTGCATGCAACTGGATGATTCGGGGATAACCACTGATTTGGAAACGGGAAGGAAAATGTTTACCTGCCTGGGAAACGTGACATTGACATGAAAGCCTCCAGGTACAACAGGTGTGTCTCGGAGACCGCCAGCCGGGAAGATGATATTACCAGCGGAAACGTGGATATGAATGCATATGCCAGGCGAATCACAGGTTAATTAGGATGGTTCTGCTGAGGTCAGATGGGGGAATTTCCAGTCACACAACAGAGCTTTTTGGGAAGATAGAGGTGAAGTTGATATTAAATTATCTAGCGTCACATCAACTTAAGACATCGGCATTCAAAAATATATTGGCAAAAATCAATTTTTCTCCAGAGAGAGAGAGAGAGAGAGAGAGAGAGAGAGAGAGACCCCAAGCATCGTCGCAACTATCAGTAAATTTCTTCCAAACTTCGGAGACCAGGGCGGGGAGGAGGAAGAGGAAGAGGAGAGGAAGAGGAAGAGGAAGAGGAAGAGGAAGAGGAAGAGGAAGAGGAGGTTGATGGGGGAGGCGAGTGTCACGTAACCGGAGATTCCTATGAATCTTCCAAATCCTGTGTGATGTTACGGAGACGATGGATCGAGAGAGAGAGAGAGAGAGAGAGAGAGAGAGAGCTTGAATAATTATCCCAAACTCGTGTGTCCCCCACGTTAAACTTGAAGTACATTATAACGAATTGGTCTAGAACAAATTAATATATAAATTATCTGATATAATTACTTTAAAGTTAAAAGTTAGGAATATAATGTTTACAATTTATACGTGACGGGAGACTCTTGCACGCATCGCGAGTCAGCTGGAGGTCGGATCATGCCTTGTTCAGCTAAGGAGAAAACTCTCTCTCTCTCTCTCTCTGAGAACCACTGGAATGTTATTAGAAAGAAGATTGAATTTTTGAAGAATTAATAAAGAATTTTATCTGTACTGAATGAAGTTAAGAAAAAAAAGATATCTCTCTCTCTCTCTCTCTCTCTCTCTCTCTCTCTCTCTCTCTCTCTCTCTTTCAGATTAATAAATACATTAATGATTAAATAAATTAATAAATAATAAAAAAATTAACATTAATATTTAGAGGGCAAATAAATCATAACACAACTATTTTGATTCGAAATACCTCACCATATTAAACTCAAGAGGCCTTGGAATGTTATCAGAAATAATTATTAGAATTCTTCCAGTCTCAATAAACATTCTTCCTCTGCACTGAACGTTCATAAGTAAATGAAAAACTCTCTCTCTCTCTCTCTCTCTCTCTCCTCTCTCTCTCTCTCTCTCTCTCTATTAAACCCAGAGACCTTGAAATGGTATCAGAAATTATTAGATTTTTTTCTACTCTTAATTAATAGTTTTATACCTAAACTGAACTTTGATATGCAAAAAAATAAATCTTTATATCCTCTCTCTCTCTCTCTTTTTTTGAAAAGAGGGAATTGCAGATTTGGAGAAAGATGTTACTACAAACATCCTAAGATATGTCAAAACTATGAAATATATGGTAAATGTGCATACTTAGATGGATATGGGGATGATTGCAGAGATCTGCATCCAAAAATATGTAAAAACCTAAAAGAAGGAAAGGAATGTAAGTTCGACAAAAAAATGCAAATATATGCACTGTAGCCATGAATCATAATCAAATAAATAACCAACCAAGTAATAAAATCCAAAAAATAAGAAAAAAGAAACAAATAAAGAGAGAAATCAAGAATATCAGGTAAAAGAGAAAAGCAAACCACCAATGAGATATGCAGAGGTGTCAGCAAAAAATTTCAAAGCATCAGCTCCGAAATTCTACTCAAGAGATAATAACTGTATTTATTATGCAAGAGGATATTGCAGAAACGGAGAAAATTGCAGATTCAGACACAAAATGAATAATTATGATGAAGGAAGATCAAATATTTATGGAAAAGTTGGATTTTTTAATGTCAGAATTTCTGGAAATGAAAAAAGAACAACATAACCAGAACAGGAAAGAGACATGGGAAAAATCCTTATTACTACCATTATTAAATAAGAAGGAGAAAACACGCAAACCATCATAGTGATGAATGCGCAGGGTTTAGTTACGAGTAACTCAAAAAGAAAAATAGAGTACTTAGAAGAACTAACCCAAAATGAAAAGAAAATAGATATAATGAATATAAGTGAAACCTGGTATTCCCAAGAGACTGGGAAAGATGATCAAATAAAAGGGTTCCAAACTTATAGATCAGATAGAAAAAATAGGAATCAAGGGGGAACCGCAATATGGGAAAGACAAAAAACAGGAAAAATATATGAGAAATATAGTAACTCAGAATGTGAACTAATAGCGGTAGAATTTGAATCTGAAAAATTGATGAACATAGTAATATATACCATCCTAATACTAAAGAGTTTGACTTAATAATTGAAAAATTGGAGAGATAATGTAGAAAGTCACAAGGAACTGGACTATTCGCCTATCTGGTGGGACGTTCAACTTTTCCTTTAGTAGAATGGAAAGAACGAATAGGAGATTGTGGTTGTACTTATACATATAAAAAAGAGAGTAATAGTAGTGCAGAAGATAAGAGGCAATTTGAAAAGCTATTAGATATGCTACTAGAATACAACATTCAACAAATAAATCACCTGCCAACAAGAGAAAGGAAAATACTTTAGACCTAGTATTTGTGAACGAGATGAATTATGTTTAAAGAATAATAGTTTATAATGCGAGTATTTCAGACCATAATGTCATAGAATTAACAGTTCATTCCAAAGCAAGTGAAAATAGAGATAAGCAAGAAATGAAAAAGTGGGAAGGATATGGAAAATACAACTTCTACAGTAAAAATATAAAATAGTCAGAAATTAATGAAGAATTAAACAAAGATTGGGATAACATTTTCGTAAGTGATGACATAAGGGTAAATACGGAGATATTATATAAAATATTGGAGAAAATATGGAAAAATGGATATACCGAAGAAGAAAAGTAAACATCAATTCATGCATACCAAGAGACAGAAGGATCTTGTTCCAGAAAATCAGAAAGTGGAAAAAAGGTCTTGCAAAAGAAAAAAATGCATGGAAAGTTTATAGAACTAAAAAGTAAGATAGAAAATGCAGAACAAAAGATTATACAATCAAAAGAAAATGAAAACGGGACTTGGAAGAAAAAACCCTATTAAATATCAAGCAAAACCCCAAACTATTATACTCATATGCGAAGAAGATGAATAAAAGAAGAATAGAAATAGGCCCTCTGAGAATTGAAGGGAGATTAACGAATGAAAAAAAGGAAATTTGCAACATACTGGCAGAACGATATAAGAGAGAATTCACCCCTAGAATAGATAATGAAGATAATGATATAGAAGTAAGGGAAGAAAATAGTGAATATTTAGCTGACATAGAAATTAATGAAGCTGATATTGTGCAGGCAATTAATGAAATTAAAAATGGAGCTGCTGCAGGGCCGGATGGAGTCCCTGCTATTTTGTTAAAGAAAGTAGTTCATTCTATCGCAAAGCCACTTGCAATATTATTAAGACAAAGTGTAGATACAGGCAAGATTTATGATGAGCACAAATTAGCATATATCACCCCTACTTTCAAAAGTGGATCAAGACTAGAGGCAAGTAATTATAGGCCTGTGAGTCTAACATCACATATTATGAAAGTGTATGAAAGGGTAATGAAGAAAAATATTATGAAACATTAATAAAAAATAATTTGTTTTAATATAGGACAACACGGTTTTTCGTACCCGGAAAAAGTACACAAACCCAACTGTTAGTCCACCGTGAGAACATATTCAAAAATATGAAAAGCCGGAAATGAAACAGATGTGGTTTATCTAGACTTTGCAAAAGCTTTTGACAAAGTAGACCATAATATATTAGCAAAGAAAATTAGAAAACACAATATCGTAGATAAAGTAGGAAGATGGTTAAAAGAATTTTTACACAACAGAAAACAGATAGTTATTGCAAACGATGAGAAATCGGATGAAACCAAGGTAATATCCGGTGTGCCACAAGGTACGGTGCTAGCTGCAATATTGTTTGTTATTATGATTGAAGACATAGACAGTAATGATAAGGATTCGGTAGTGAGTAGTTTCGCTGATGACACAAGAATAAGTAGAGAAATTACTTGTGATGAAGATAGGAACGCTCACAAAAGAGACCTTAACAAAGTATATGATTGGGCAGAGGTAAATAGGATGGTATTTAACTCTGATAAATTTGAATCAATAATTATGGAGACAGAGAAGGAAAGCTATATGCATATAGGGGACCTAATACAATGAGGACAATCACAAATAAGGAAGCAGTTAAAGACCTTGGTGTGATGATGAATAGGAACATGTTATGCAATGATCAAATAGCAATTCTGTTGGCAAATGTAAAGCAAAAATGGGAATGTTTGTTGACGGCACTTCAAAACAAGAAAAGCTGAACAAAACCATTGATTTA
>NC_087204.1:105698723-105701223 GCF_015104395.2 Macrobrachium nipponense
TCCGCTTTTCATATTTTTGAATATGTTCTCACGGTGGACTAACAGTTGGGTTTGTGTACTTTTTCCGTACGAAACTGTGTTGTCCTATATTAAACAAATTATTTTTTATTAAATGTTTCATAATATTTTTCTTCATTACCCTTTCATACACTTTCATAATATGTGATGTTAGACTCACAGGCCTATATTACTTGCCTCAAGTCTTGATCCACTTTTGAAAGTAGGGGTGATATATGCTAATTTGTGCTCATCATAAATCTTGCCTGTATCTACACTTTGTCTTAATAATATTGCAAGTGGCTTTGCGATAGAATGAACTACTTTCTTTAACAAAATAGCAGGGATTCCATCAGGCCCTGCAGCAGCTCCATTTTTAATTTCATTAATTGCCTGACAATATCAGCTTCATTAATTTCTATGTCAGCTAAATATTCACTATTTTCGTCCCTTACTTCTATATCATTATCTTCATTATCTATTCTAGGGGTGAATTCTCTCTTATATCGTTCTGCCAGTATGTTGCAATTTCCTTTTTTTTTTTTTTTTTCATTCGTTTAATCTCCCTTCAATTCTCAGAGGGCCTATTTCTATTCTTCTTTTATTCATCTTCTTCGCATATGAGTATAATAGTTTGGGGTTTTGCTTGATATTTAATAGGGTTTTTTCTTCCAAGTCCCGTTTTTCATTTTCTTTTGATTGTATAATCTTTTGTTCTGCATTTTCTATCTTACTTTTTAGTTCTATAACTTTCCATGCATTTTTTTCTTTTGCAAGACCTTTTTTCCACTTTCTGATTTTCTGGAACAAGATCCTTCTGTCTCTTGGTATGCATGACTGATGTTTACTTTTCTTCTTCGGTATATATTTATCCACTATTTTCTCTAATATTTTATATAATATCTCCGTATTTACCCTTATGTCATCGCTTACGAAAATGTTATCCCAATCTTTGTTTAATTCTTCATTTATTTCTGACCATTTTATATTTTTACTGTAGAAGTTGTATTTTCCATATCCTTCCCACTTTTTCATTTCTTGCTTATCTCTGTTTTCACTTGCTTTGGAATGAACTGTTAATTCTATGACATTATGGTCTGAAATACTCGCATTATAAACTATTATTTCTTTAACATAATTCATCTCGTTCACAAATACTAGGTCTAAAGTATTTTCCTTTCTTGTTGGCAGGTGAGAGAGAGAGAGAGAGAGAGAGAGAGAGAGAGAGAGAGAGAGAGAGAGAGAGAGAGAGAGAGGTAACATTTCTCACACTAATATAAGAACAATCAGGGAACTCATAGTTTACTCAAGTGTCAAGTACATTCATGGAGAAATTTCCTTTTGGGTTGGGAACCTATTAGAGAGAGAGAGAGAGAGAGAGAGAGAGAGAGAGAGAGAGAGAGAGAGAGAGAGAGAGAGAGAGAGCCTCTGCCTTAAATTGCAGAAAGGCCTTCTGCATTTTCTACCAAAGATATTTTGCTCTCAGAGCAAATCCACAGGTAGAAGCATCCTACATCCTTTTTCTAGCCCAGGCCCGAGAAAAACGCAAATTGAAATTGAAAGGAAGTTGGAAGTGTAAAGCCACAGTTACCCAATTTATCAAGGATCTTTTTTTTGTTTTGTTTTATCGTTTTTTTTCCGCTGATGAAATCAATCACTATATAAACAGATTTTCTTTTACTATTAACAGAATTATTATCGGCACCCATGAGAGGACGGATTAGGACTGAGAGAGAGAGAGAGAGAGAGAGAGAGAGAGAGAGAGAGAGAGAGAGATCCGTTGGTGGAATTCTGCTCTGTCGTTTCTTTTTTTATTTTATTTAATATTTCTAATACTTTTTTTTTCCAAAAGCCATATCTTTTTAAATAGTCACCTACATGCCTTTTCCATTTCGCTTTTCCTACATTTTTCGTTTTTTTATTAACTTTAATATTTTCCAGGTTCACCATAGCAATTACGATGTTTTTTTTTTGGAATGCTTTCACAGCGTGAGCAACTATTTATTTTTTGTGTAAACACTTGCTGGCAAGCAATTACACGTTTCTCACATTATTCACTTATATCTAACTTTAATTAATTTTACTTCATTATAATCATTCTGTCTAAAGACGCATTTATATGATGAAGTGAACGACACGACGAAACAGCATCCCGCGAATGAAGCAAGATTTATAATTCAAATGAAAGAATTAAATTTTAAATTTGAATAAAAAAAAAAAAAATTCTCGTAATTCCAACTCCAGCCGACGTTCTCGTAGAACTTTTTGCCTTAATTAAACGAAATCCAGAGGCATAATTAACGGGAAAAGCAGGAAATTCAAATCCGCTAATTGATTTTGAACGCTACTTGAGGGAAAATGGCATTTGACTCACATTTATAAAATTCGGCTCTGGAATTACATAGCAGATTAGGAAGGTCCAGTTCACTTGGGAGGGAGGAGCTATAGCATCATGGACTTTCGCAGAGAGAGAAGAGAGAGAGAGAGAGAGAGAGAGAGAGAG
>NC_087204.1:105708723-105718723 GCF_015104395.2 Macrobrachium nipponense
CGCCAACCCCTTCGGAGAGGGGGGTGGAGGGGGGGGGGAAGGTAGGATGAAACCCCATTATAAACCATCTTATGGCTTCCCACTATAACCCTGCCAAGTTTCATGCCCATCAGACCAGCCATTTGGCCGTGATTGAATGACAGACGGACGGACAGACATAACGTCCATTATAATAAGATATAAACATAAACATAAAAATATATATTTATATAATATATATACATACATACATATATATATATTTATATATATATATATATAACATATAAAAACATGTATATAAAAAGACTATATTCTAAAGGATTCTTCTCAAGCTTAGAAAACGAAAGGTCTGAACCACGCGAAATCCATATTACCATCATCATCATCCCTGAACATGACGTATACGACGAGGTCGTTAAACAAAAGCCTTTTCTCCGCACATTTACGTGCATCAATCACACACCGCTGTCAGCGAGGCCGTATAATAATCTTACAGAGAAACGGAATGAAAACGTGGAGGTTCCCTTGAGCGAACAGCGCTCCCACAAGCGCTCTTATTCTGTTTCTCCTAACCATTGTGAATTTCAGTGAATGAATATATATATATATATATATATATATATATATATATATAATGATTTATAAACTATAAGTTTTTATCAAGGGAAATCTTAAATTTATATGTAAGTACTGTGCTTTTAAGCTTTTATCTAATATATATATATATATTTTATATATAGATATTATATATATATATATGATATATATATATATATATATAATATACATACACATATATAATATGTATGTGTGTGCGTGTGTATATATATGTATGTACATATATACATGTATATATATATGTATAAATGTATATAGGTACGTATATAAATACATATACATGTATATATGTACATATATTTACACACGCACACACACACATATATAGGTATATATATTAGCCAAGGTATAAACATAGCACTTACAAATAAATTTAAGATTTCTCTTGAGAAAAAAACTATAATATTTTAAAAGTCACCCGAAAAAAAAAGTCCCCACTTAGCAAACTGCAAACATTGTAAGTGTATTCATCGACACCCACTCAACCTGGAATACACAGGCCAGCTACTAGAACGAACACATTGGACTCAAGACTCATATTAAAGACCTCATAAACCGTGTCTTCCGACAGTTAGCGCATTGATGTTATCTATATAAAGCAACGGTTTTATCAATTGCAAATAATGGAAGTCAGATATATTGGAACGTCAGACGCTCAACGAAGATGCAATGCATTAGTAAGCTAATACAGTTCTCTTTGTATTTTAATGATTTACTTACATTTTTATTTATTCATTCATTTAGTAATTTATGTCTTTATAATTGTATTTCAAAAATTTACTGACGTTTTTATTTATCTATTTACTCATTTATCAATTTGTCAATTTAAGTTTTTCTAATGACTGATCTCCTTTCTACATATCTGATTATCTTCTGTTACTTCTGTCTAATGAACACCTTAATATTCTTTGGAGGCTTGAATTTCAAGTCAATGGCCCCTTTGGTGGGCCTGTTCTACATGAATAGGGTTCATCTTCTAAAATAATAATAATAATTATTATTATTATTCTTGTAGTAGAACGAGTCTGAAATGGAGAAACAATCCACAGTAATATATGGGTACATATTATTTATTCTCAGATATAGTATGTACCCATACATAGCTGTGGATTTCTTTCTCCAGTAATAATAATAATAATAATAATAATAATAATAATAATAATAATAATAATAATAATAATAATAATAATAATGTGTGGCGCCGTGGAGGAGTTGGTTAGGTCGTCAATAGACTTAAGTCAAGTTAAGCAACATTGGGGCTGGGTCAGTCGTTGGATGGGTGACCGCTCTCCTCGGCGTTGATTCCTTGGGAAAGGATCTTTACCATAATTTCCTCAGTCTACTCAGCTGTAAATGAGTACCTATCCCTGATGGGGTAGGGTCCAGCTATGGGTTAAATAGCAAAACTCAGCAATGATGGAAAGAAATGAAGGAATAAACGACAACGACGTAAATGGAACCTCTGGCAAACAGAGGAGCCTCGTCCGGCAACCAGGTATTCAACCCAATTGTAGGGGGAAGACGGTCAGGTACTTGGAGGTCGTCATCCAGCAACTGATCAAAACCACGACAGTAATCACAGCCTGAGATTGGAGCTACAGAGGCAAAAGAATAAATGGACAAGAGAAGAAAATAAGGAAATATGGAGATGCTACATCAGAAGCAACCCGACGGAGAGAGGATATAGAAGAAGATTGATCAACATCTGGGAATGAGAGGAACTAAACACCCCCCAAACAGAGCAGAGGCTGGCAGACCAAGTAAAGAACATAAAGAAAAAGAACTGGCTCTCCCCAACAGAAAGAGAAGAACTGGAAAGGGAAATGTCACACGACAACGAATTACACGAAGACGAACTGAGAGACGATGCCACAGAAGACGACGAGAGGATGAAGTATCAAACAACGACACACGAAGAAACACCGACGAAGTAACAGAGAGGACGGAATGGGTAGAAAAAGATTAGGACAATGGATGGAGCCAGATACAGAGAGAACAAAGATCCCCTCCATGAAAGCCTACAACACAAGAAATTAAGGGAGAAAACAAGTGAGGTCAATGAAATAATGGGGCCTAATACACACACCAGTATCACAGAAACAAATAACTTGACATATGCAGGAGCAAGATTAGTAGCAGAACTGATGGGGATTCGAACACCAACACCACCGTCACAACCAACCCAACAGAAACCAAAACAGCAACCTCCTTGGAAAAGGCGCCTGGAAAAGCAAATCATGGTGATGAGATCTGACTTGAGTAAACTGAAAGAGATGGCAGAAAAAAGGCTAAGAAGCAAGAAAACAAGGGAGGAACTCCAACGAGAAATACAAAGTACAAGAGAGGACTAAACAACACAATAGAAGATGTAAAACAGAGGCTTAAGGCCAAAGCACACAAGATCCAACGGTACATGAACAGGAATAAGGGATACCAACAGAACAAACTATTCGGAACCAACCAGAAAAGACTATACAGCCAACTAAGAGGGGAAGACAACCACCCAGAAATTCCTGAAGCCGAACCAAGTAAGAGACTCTGGGAAAACATATGGAGCAATCCGGTATCACACAACAAACATGCAACATGGCTCCAGGAAGTCAAGGAAGAAGAAAACAGGGAGAATAAAACAAAGATTCACAGACATCACGACAGACACAGTCAGACACCAACTAAAGAAAATGCCAAACTGGAAAGCCCCAGGTCCCGATGAAGTCCATGGATACTGGCTCAAAAACTTCAAGGCCCTACACCCACGAATAGCAGAACAACTCCAGCATTGTATCTCAAATCACCAAGCACCCAAATGGATGACCACAGGAAGAACATCCTTAGTACAAAAAGACAAGAGTAAGGGAAATATAGCCAGTAACTACAGGCCTATCACCTGCCTACCAATAATGTGGAAGTTACTAACAGGTATCATCAGTGAAAGGCTATACAACTACCTAGAGGAGACAAACACCATCCCCCACCAACAGAAAGGCTGCAGAAGGAAGTGTAGGGGCACAAAAGACCAGCTCCTGATAGACAAAATGGTAATGAAGAACAGTTAGGAGAAGGAAAACCAACCTAAGCATGGCCTATGGATAGACTATAAGAAAGCCTTCGACATGATACCACACACATGGCTAATAGAATGCCTGAAAATATATGGGGCAGAGGAAAATACCATCAGCTTCCTCAAAAATACAATGCGCAACTGGAATACAATACTTACAAGCTCAGGAATAAGACTAGCAGAGGTTTAATACAGGAGAGGGATCTTCCAGGGCGACTCACTGTCCCCCACTACTCTTCGTAGTAGCCATGATTCCATGACAAAAGTACTACAGAAGATGGATGCCGGTACCAACTCAAGAAAAGAGGCAACAAAATCAACCATCTGATGTTCATGGACGACATCAAGCTGTATGGTAAGAGCATCAAGGAAATAGATACCCTAATCCAGACTGTAAGGATTGTATCTGGGGACATCAGGATGGAGTTTGGAATAGAAAAATGCGCCTTAGTCAACTTACAAAAAGGCAAAGTAACGAGAACTGAAGGGATAAAGCTACCAGATGGGAGCAACATCAAACACATAGATGAGACAGGATACAAATACCTGGGAATAATGGAAGGAGGAGATATAAAACACCAAGAGATGAAGGACACGATCAGGAAAGAATATATGCAGAGACTCAAGGCGATACTCAAGTCAAAACTCAACGCCGGAAATATGATAAAAGCCATAAACACATGGGCAGTGCCAGTAATCAGATACAGCGCAGGAATAGTGGAATGGACGAAGGCAGAACTCCGCAGCATAGATCAGAAAACCAGGAAACAAATGACAATACACAAAGCACTACACCCAAGAGCAAATACGGACAGACTATACATAACACGAAAGGAAGGAGGGAGAGGACTACTAAGTATAGAGGACTGCGTCAACATCGAAAACAGAGCGCTGGGGCAATATCTGAAAACCAGTGAAGACGAGTGGCTAAAGAGTGCATGGGAAAGAAGGGGACTAATAAAAGTAGACGAAGACCCAGAAATATACAGAGACAGGAGAAAGACAGAAAGAACAGAGGACTGGCACAACAAACCAATGCACGGACAATACATGAGACAGACTAAAGAACTAGCCAGCGATGACAATTGGCAATGGCTACAGAGGGGAGAGCTAAAGAAGGAAACTGAAGGAATGATAACAGCGGCACAAGATCAGGCCCTAAGAACCAGATATGTTCAAAGTACGATAGACGGAAATAACATCTCTCCCATATGTAGGAAGTGCAATACGAAAAATGAAACCATAAACCACATAGCAAGTGAATGCCCGGCACTTGCACAGAACCAGTACAAAAAGAGGCATGATTCAGTGGCAAAAGCCCTCCACTGGAGCCTGTGCAAGAAACATCAGCTACCTTGCAGTAATAAGTGGTACGAGCACCAACCTGAAGGAGTGATAGAAAACGATCAGGCAAAGATCCTCTGGGACTATGGTATCAGAACGGATAGGGTGATACGTGCAAACAGACCAGACGTGACGTTGATTGACAAAGTCAAGAAGAAAGTATCACTCATTGATGTCGCAATACCATGGGACACCAGAGTTGAAGAGAAAGAGAGGGAAAAAATGGATAAGTATCAAGATCTGAAAATAGAAATAAGAAGGATATGGGATATGCCAGTGGAAATCGTACCCATAATCATAGGAGCACTAGGCACGATCCCAAGATCCCTGAAAAGGAATCTAGAAAAACTAGAGGCTGAAGTAGCTCCAGACTGATGCAGAAGAGTGTGATCCTAGAAACGGCACACATAGTAAGAAAAGTGATGGACTCCTAAGGAGGCAGGATTGCAACCCGGAACCCCACACTATAAATACCACCCAGTCGAATTGGAGGACTGTGATAGAGCAAAAAAAAAAAAAAAAAAAAAAAAAAAAAAAAAAAAAAAAAAAAAAAAAATAAAAAAAAAAAAAAAAAAAAAAAAAAAGAAAAAATAATTTAATAATAATAATAATAATTAATTAATAATAAGTAATTAATTCAAAGAAGCCTCATAATCGCATGAGTTAATAAAATAAAATGGAAAAGTAAATCCACAATAATATGTCTGATCTAGTTATTTAAAATACAAAGCAGAAAGCTTTCGAAGACCTGCACGGTCCTCCTTGTCAATCTGAGATTGACAAGGAGGACCGTGCAGGTCTTCGAAAGCTTTCTGCTTTGTATTTTAAATAACAAGATCAGACATATTATTGTGGATTTACTTTTCATTTCAATAATAATAATAATAATAATAATAATAATAATAATAATAATAATAATAATAATAATAATAATAATAATACTATAACTGTTTCAACGGCTTTTTACTTATATAGAATCTTCTCAATTCTTCTTATTATCTTTTTCTCGTCAGCATGTAGCTGGTGTATCAGGTTTCCTAAGGACATATAAAGATTTTAGTTATCTTAGGTTTACTCCTCTAACGTGTCGACAGTGCACAGGCAGTCACCTATGAAGAATTGAAAAGATTCTATATAAATTAAATGCCGTTGAAACAGTTATAGTATTATTATTATTATTATTATTATTAAATTGAAAAGTATTCAATGCTACTGCCCTCAGAGAAGGCCTCCTTCCTAATAATAATAATAATAATAATAATGAAAAAAAAAAAACACGTACTTGATGAGTAGAAAACAAGCAAGAATTTGGAATCTGAAATCGGAGGGTGTAAGCAGACCTCCTGAAACATATATAGGACGTAAAAGCCATACGAATCCTACAGTCTTACAATCCTTTACAAAGGGGGAAGGAGATAAGTACGTCACAAATATAAGAAACATCAGTAAAAGATAACGTGAAGTGAACTCCGCCACGCCCCTTCGACTCGGGAGAATGACACGAAATGATCAAACGATAACTCGGAGAGAACAGAAGGGCCTGAGATGTGGGATCCTTTAAATAAATCCTTCAATAAAGCGGAATAGGACACACGCGGGATTACAGACGAGGCCGTAAACTCAGGGTAGCTGGGCGGCTGAAGAAGGATCTGCAGGATACGTAGGACTGGCGAAAATGGTTGGGGAGGAAGGAAATTGGACCGATCTTGTATTAGCGGGGAAGCGCTATTAAAAGCGAGGCCTTTGAGAGAGAGAGAGAGAGAGAGAGAGAGAGAGAGAGAGAGAGAGAGAGAGAGATTTGAATGTCAGATTCTTTTAAAGGAAAAGAATGAAATAGAGGTCGTAACGAAGTAGAGTGAGGGAAATTCATTCCACGGATTTCTGGCGGAGAGAGAGAGAGAGAGAGAGAGAGAGAGAGAGAGAGAGAGAGAATGGTTGCACAACTTTCCCGCACCTTTTAGCAAAGGAACCATCCTGCAATTGCGGAGCCTTGTATCCAGAAAATTATAAAAGCTCATGAAAATGTAACACCCTGAAATTATCCTTCTCGCCAGTGGTAGTCTCAGTGATAAAGCTATATGCAATAATGGATAAACTGCGTTATTTGAAACCAAGGTACCGTAACTGAAAGACAGTCATGTTTTTTAGCCAAAAGTGCAAGAATCTAAATGTTCTTGATAAGTCAGTAGATAGTAAGCAGCGTCATCTTGAGTCGACACGAATCTGTCGAATCTTGAGTTGACACGAATCTGTCGAATCTTGAGTTGACATGAATCTATTGAATCTTGAGTTGACATTAATCTGTCGAATCTTGAGTTGACATGAATCTGTTGAATCTTGAGTTGACATGAATCTATTGAATCTAAGTTGACATGACTTTGTTGACACGCTCACTACAAGGGCGCAGTAAGAGGCTATGAAAATTGTTGTCAACAATCTGTCATCATGATTATCAAGCCTTGTGATTTGAAATGGAACACAGAATTTAGGCCAAAGGCCAAGCGCTGGGACTTATGATGATGAGGTCATTCAGCGATGAAAGAGGAACTGACAATAAAAAGGTTTGAAAGGTGATAAGAGGAGGAAAACCTCAAATCAGTTGCAGTATTCTTGTTAGGAGAGGGTCGAGGAAAGTAAGATGAAAGGGGTTGCAGCTAGGGGCCGAAGGGACGCCACAAAGAACCCTAACTAATGCCTACAGTGTACTCCGCAAGGGCCACTGAAGGCACTACATACTTCCCTATGACTACGCACGTTCTAGGACTTTAAGCTGAAATGATTACGATACCAAAGTCCTTGATAAACGGCGCGGGAACATGGCTACACCATTAGCTTCCATCTTTTTCCTCCTACTGCCAACTCAAAGAGAATGTCAGGATATCAAGTCGAAATCCTGCGGCGCCAAGGAATCCAAATCTCGCATGCATTATGTATGACTGGCTGAATCCATAATTAAGGCCGCGCAAAGACGATGATCCACGGATGAAAGGGCACCACTTCATTTTGGGACAGAGTCCAGAGCAACCACTCAAAAATCTGTCGGACGAAAGTTGCTTTTCTGGGTCGGTTGTTGTCTATTAGATGTCACATTTTTCAAAAGTTGTTTCTGATGTCGTAGTCCTTGTTTTATTCTGGACACCTCGCTTTGTTGTTGCTTCTGTTGCTCTTGTCTTTGTTGTCTTCCGTCAAAAGCCTTGTTCTTTGCTGTGCTGTAGTTTCTAGCTACCAGAGAGACCTATGTATGCAGCATTCTTTACAGGGCGGTGCGTTGTAGACATTATTAAATGGTGTTTCCAGCGCCCACTCGGCCGCTGGCTGCAACCTCTTCCATTCCTTTTTACTTTACCTCCATTCCCAGTTACTGCTGTCTTCAATCTTGCGGTCTAACTTCTCCTACTACCACTACTACTACTTCTTAATGCAACTGTGAGGTTTCCTCCCAGTTCCATCTTTTAGATCCTTGTACGTCATATCTTTTACTTTCTGGAGCTCTTCTCTTTTGCTGTCCACCTACTCTAACACCCTTTCCACTGTGTCAAGAGCCAATTGACTGAAAGCGCGTTCCAGTGCTTGGTTTGGTAGACCGAATTTCATTTTAAAAAATCAATCAGTCAATTTAAAGTTGTTTTACTTATCTTTTCATGCAATATTCCATTTTTATTCATCTTGTCTAAGCCTTACTCCTACCGCCTCAAATATTTCTCACATTTTCCTCCGTATTACTGCCTGTCCTCATACTACATTTTGTGTGTTGTGTGTGTGGGTGGGTGGGGGGGGGGGGGGTAGAGAGGGGGGGGCCGGGAAAATGGGTCGTCTTTCCTTCTGCATCACGGCGTCTTTCTCCCTCATCGAATCTCATCCTCCTCCCTTCCTTTTTTTTATTATAGATATCTCTCCTTCCTGAGAATTCGGGGATAATCGATGGGCCTGCAAGTGAGAGCATGTACGGCACATATCAATGGCAGGAAAGAAATATTTTTTTCCCTATCTTTTTTCTTACCCTTGCGTCTTTTAGTCTTTGAAGTCTTTATTCCGCCTAGGCCTTAGGAAATACCTCTTTATATAAGTTTCAGTAAGTCTCGATAAATTCCAGGGTGAGAGAGGACGGTCTCACGCTCAAGGTTACGCATGTCTTGACTGATTCTTCTTCTTCTTTTTTTTTTTTTTTTTAGATTTGCATTTCGATGTGTTTGCGTTGCACGGATCCCGATAAACTTTATTATATTTGTATATCGTTATCATAACTGTAGTTGGTAATGTGCATTGACATACTTTGGGTATCATTATTATGCTTTTATGAGAAAAAAAATTATAATAATAATAATAAGAACAATTAAAAGCCACAGTAGTGTTATATATGTACACACACACATATATATATAGATATATATATATATATATATATATATATATATATATATATATATATATGTACATATATAACACTACTGTGGCTTTTAATTGTTCTTATTATTATTATTAGCATTATTTTTTTTCTCATAAAAGCATGATAATGATACCCAAAGTATGTCAATGCACATTACCAACTACAGTTATGATAACGATATACAAAAGATAATAAAGTTATCGGGATCCGTGCAACGAAACACACCACACACACACACACACACACATATATATATATATATATATATATATATATACATATATATATATATATATATATATATATATATATATGATATATATATATATATGTAACACTACTGTGGCTTTTAATTGTCAACATTATAGCATCGTTACGGAGGGTCCTTAGTTCTATAATAATAATAATAATAATAATAATAATAATAATAATAATAATAATAATAATAACAATAATAATAATAATGATAATAATAATAATAATAATATAATAATAATAATAATAATAATAATAATAATAATAATAATAATAATAACATCTCATCGTATAAAATACTCTAAAATATATCAAGGCTACCAGTCTGAATGGATGTCGTAAAATAACCATTA
>NC_087204.1:105728723-105756223 GCF_015104395.2 Macrobrachium nipponense
CAACGTCACGTCTGGTCTAATTGTACGTATCACCCTATCTGTTCTGATACCATAGTCCCAGAGGATCTTTGCCTGATCGTTTTCTATCACTCCTTTAGGTTGGTGCTCGTACTACTTATTACTGCAAGGTAGCTGGTGTTTCTTACACAGGCTCCAGTGGAGGGCTTATTATTATTATTATTATTATTATTATTATTATTATTATTATTATTATTATTATTATTATTATTATTATTATGCAGAATATGAACCCTATCAATATGTAACAAGCCCACCACAGGTCCCATTAATTCGAAATTCAGGAGTCCAATGAATATCATTTTGTTAATTTGAAAGTAATTACAGAAGGTAACAGGAAATAGAAAAAAGATCACTTCAGTTGCTATAAAAAGTAAATTAACAACTGAATAAATAAATAGAAAAAAATGTAAATGAGTGATTAAAGTAAGAGGAGAATTTTTACGAGCGAATCAATAAGAAAGGAAACTAGATGCACGTAAAGCAGTAAACTTCGAGGAGATTTGAATGTCGTGGGCTGAAGACCTTTGCATTAATTAATATCCCTCCCCCAAAAAACTGTGATAAAATTCCAAAATAGAAACAAGGTCTCTATTAACGAAAGTGCAAAAAGTTCGGATGGGATTATAGATAAGGCAGAGGGGGAGAAACTTGATGGAGACCATAGCAAAAAAAAAAAAAAGTGAAGCAGAAGGAAAAAAAAAAGAGATTAGATTGTTTATGTTTTGAAGAGAAGGGAGACTGGCGACTAGTGAAGTTTGCGCTGCGGAAATAATCATTGTTGGTTGGTTGCCAGTATCATTTGCTACTGTTTATATACTCTTCTTTTCCTCGAAGGGAGGGTTAGATATGCAATTAGGCAAGCAATTCACGCAATTATGACCATACCGGGAAGACGAATAACAATTCGATACTTCATTCACGGAAAATAAACAAGGAAAACATTCGCGGAAGATTCTTCGGCGCAATCGAGTTTTCTGTGCAGCGTATAATGCTGTAAGAAACTCTCAGCCACGGCCCATAAAACTTTCAGCCGAGGCCCGGTGGTGGCCTGTGGGTGCCAGACGTACGACCATGGCCAATTTAACCTTAAATGAAATAAAAACTACAAATGATAGAGGGCTGCAATTTGGTATGTTTGATGATTGGAGGGTGGATGATCAACATACCAATTTGCAGCCCTCTAGCCTCAGTAGTGTTTAAGATCTGAGGACGGAGATATATAGTGTGGACGGACGGACAGACAAATAGCCACCTCAATAGTTATCTTTTACAGAAAACTAAAACCTGTTGTTCCAAAGCATCTGCATTGTTTTTATTCATCTTTAACATCTCTCGCAGATAAATCATACTTCCATTGTTTTAATTAACCTGCTATTGGTGTGGCATGAGTATTCAAAATTCCAGTATTCGAATGAATCTAGCTCACCTTTTAGAGATTAATCGTACTTCCATTGATTGAACTCATCTTGCTATTGCAGAATAATCATACGTTCATTGTTTTGATTAATCTCATATTGCTATTGCAGATTAATCACAATTTGTACTGTTTTTATCATTTTGTACTGTTCTGATTACTCTCTCAGTGCTGTTGCATGTCAATCATCTTTTAATTGTTTTGCTGTCAGGGGTAATCGTTCTTCCAATGTTTAAGATTATCAAGTTAACCGTTCTTTCACTCTTTTGATTGATTAACAAGTTAACCGTTCTTCCATTGTTTTGATTAACAAGTTGATCGTTCTTCCACTCTTTTGATTAGCATATTAATCGTTCTTCCATTGTTTTGATTAACAAGTTGATCGTTCTTTCACTCTTTTGATTAACAAATAAATCGTTCTTCCACTCTTTTGATTAACAAGTTAATCGTTCTTCCATTGTTTTGATTAACAAGTTGATCGTTCTTCCACTCTTTAGATTAACAAGTTGATCGTTCTTCCACTCTTTTGATTAACATATTAATCGTTCTTCCATTGTTTTGATTAACATATTAATCGTTCTTCCATTGTTTTGATCAACAAGTTAATCGTTCTTCCATTGTTTTGATTAACAAGTTAATCGTTCTTCCACTCTTTTGATTAACAAGTTAATCGTTCTTCCTCTCTTTTGATTAACAAATTAATGTTCTTCCACTCTTTTGATTAACAAGTTAACCGTTCTTCCACTCTTTTGATTAACAAATTAATGTTCTTCCACTCTTTTGATTAACAAGTTAACCGTTCTTCCACTCTTTTGATTAAAGGTTTATCGTTCTTCCACTGTTTTGATTAACAAGTTGATCGTTCTTCCACTCTTTTGATTAAAAGTTGATCGTTCTTCCACTCTTTTGATTAAAAGTTTATCGTTCTTCACCTGTTTTGATTAACAAGTTGATCGTTCTTCCACTGTTTTGATTAACAAGTTGATCGTTCTTCCACTGTTTTGATTAACAAGTTGATCGTTCTTCCACTCTTTTGATTAACAAGTTGATCGTTCTTCCACTCTTTAGATTAACAAGTTGGTCGTTCTTCCACCCTTTAGATTAACAAGTTGATCGTTCTTTCATTGTTATGATTAACAAGTTAATCGTTCTTCCACATTTTGATTAACATGCTAATCGATTTTCCTTTTTTTTTTTTTAACTTCGTACAGTTGTCACGACTAATCATACTACCATAGCTTGGTTAACCGCGTATTGCCATCACGACTGAACATACTACCATTGCTAGGATTAACCGCCTATTGCCATCACGACTAATCATACTACCATAGTCTTGACTAACCGCGCATTGCTCACAGTCAGTCCGGAGAAAGTGCAGCGGACGACTTTCTCGGACAACTTTCCCCAGCAAGAAAAGTGGCGACTTTCTTTATGACGACAAACTGTGGCGAAAGCGAGCGACTGCACAGTTTTCTCGCCATTATTTTTGGCTACTTCTGAGTAAACTAACGAAGCAGCTTTTGAAAATAAGAAAGACTTTAAAATTCGCTCTAGTGACGTCGCCTCAAGGGACGTATAATGGAGGCTGGCGAAGCTAATGAACTAATTTGACGGAATATTAATCATGATGATGATGATGATGATGATGGCGATGTTGATGGTGACGATGCTGTTGGCTAACCGAGGGACGAGGCTGGTTTTAATTTGTTTAGTGCTTACCTGCGACCGAGAGAGAGAGAGAGAGAGAGAGAGAGAGAGGAGAGAGAGAGAGAGAGAGAGAGAGAAGATAAATCGACGTTGAAGATTAAGGCATTACAGAATCATAATCTGTCACGACGAGAGAGAGAGAGAGAGAGAGAGAGAGAGAGAGAGAGAGAGAGAGATACATCAGCGCTGAAGAACTAAGATAAACTTAATCATACTTTGTCACCAACGCTTAATATATCAGTCGCATTATATATATATATATATATATATATATATATATATATATATTTATATTTATATATAACATATTATATATATATAGCTAGATAGATAGATATATATATATATAACGAAAGAGGAGTGACTTGTCTAATCAAAATAAACACAATCGAATAAACAGCAAGAACAACAACAAACCCAAATAAACAAAGGAACGCGAGTTATAAAAGTTATATTGTTAGTTAAAATAATAACTCGAAGCAATTCATACTTAGAAACAAACCCTTAAAAACACCACACTTCATCTTGAAGTGGAGAGACACCATCTACCCAAAAGAATGAGAAATGACTAGATCTATTAATAAACAAGCAAATAAAATGGGGCCTACCCAATGACCCGAATAAGGGCCGACGGTTGGACCTCCCAAAATAGACCCACTGATGATGATGATGATGATGATGATGTATGAAGAAAAGAACCAGCGTATGGTCACTATACACCTCCATCCTTCATCATACATCGCGAGGCATTCTGAAGCCTCGAAAGCATCTCTCAAAGTAAATGATATCCCAGGCGATTTTCTTTAAAGTGTAGACGTTAAGTCTCTCTCTCTCTCTCTCTCTCTCTCTCTCTCTCTCTCTCTCTCGATCTGCTTTATCGATCGATACTGATGCGCCGATGCGCGACAAATCGATCGATGCTCGTGGACACGAGGGATGATGATGATGATGACATCACACTACCTGGGATGGACTCTGCTCTCTCTCTCTCTCTCTCTCTCTCTCTCGATGTATACATAAGTATGTAAACACTGCGCGTTCGCCTTCCCATACTTTATACAGGGATAATAATAGTTATTTCTCAAGATGCAACATACAGCTGCTGGACTGCTCTCTCTCTCTCTCTCTCCTCTCTCTCTCTCTCTCTCTCTCTCTCTCGGTACATATATGGTTCTGTAAAAATTGCCCATTCTCTCATACATTATGTAGTATAGTAATATTGACAATAATAATAATAAAGTTCTTAGAAGACAACTTACAGCTCTCTCTCTCTCTCTCTCTCTCTCTCTCTCTCTCTCTCTCTCTCTCTCTCTCTCTCTCTCCTGGTGCATAGATGGTTCTGTAAAAATTTGCCTATTTTCCTCTCATACATTATGTAGTATAGTAACAATAATTACAATATAATAATAGCTGTAATTTGTCTTAGGAGACAAATTACAGCTGTATTACGCTCTCTCTCTCTCTCTCTCTCTCTCTCTCTCTCTCTCTCTCTCTCTCTCTCTCTCTCTCTCGAAACACAGGTGGGACTGCCCACAAGAACATCTTCCTTCCAGGACGTTATGCCAAACCCATAGCAATAAAAATAACAAGAAAAATAATCCTAATAATAAAACTCGCAAAATAACATAAAACTTTCATTTCGGAGTCTCTGCTTGCCAAATGCTTGTCAAATTTATGCCTGATCGTTATTTCATAGAGCCATATGCAATGGCGAATTCATGTCGTGTGTTATGCATTGGGAAACAGACAGACTATTCTCATAATAACTGCAACCTCACTGATAATCACTGAGTGATTCAGGTTCATCATTGTACGGGTTATGATTTTGGTTGTGTTTAAGTAACCATCAAACTCTGTTAAATCTACGGAAACTTAAGGTGTACATGAATTTTTATTTTTATGATTCTCGACATGCAAGATCACCTCGAAAAATCATCACTTCCAAAACCAATACCTACCTTTACTTTATTCAGTTCCAATCGCCTTCCTTTCAAGCCGAAACTACAGATTTTATGAATCTACATTAAATCGCAAATAATCAAAAAATATACCTCGTTACAAACACTTCTCGGGTAATATCCCGCACCGCTCGCAAATGCGTTCATCAACATCAGCTGTCATTAACCGACTTCTGCAATTTATGCAATTCTGGGACTGGAAAGTGATGTATTTCACTGAAAAAGGCAAAATACATGAATATGCAAATGAGTTGTGGGTTTTACTGCCTGCGTTCATAAACGAGGAGGAACTGCATATGAACAGCCTCAATCGATTCATCGCATTTACAAATTCTTTATAGAATTTTATTTGAATTAGTTACAAAATTAATCAATTCTGTTTTATATATATATATGTATATATATATATATGTTTATATATATATATATATATATATATATATATATATATATATATATATATATATATATATATTACGCTCATCTTATCTGATTTTATACTGGCTTATGGACGTCACACACACATCTACAAAGAAAGTTCACGAACATTACGTCGGGCCCCCTAACATACACTAAGTCCTTCCCCGGCTCTCTCGCGCGCTTTTTGGATATTTCACAGCCCGTCAATTTCTCAAAACATCTTCAACTCCATTTATCCAGCACTTTCTACGGCTTAATCTCCTCTTTCCTAACCAACTCAAACACAAACTCAAATACACTGAACTACCATTCACATAAGGTAACTTCTTTTTTTTTAACCACTACTTCTATATAAATGGAAATACCTCCCTCTTGCAGCCAATCCTTACGCCTCACGAACTATGCAAACAATAAATTCACCTCAGCAGCTTCAACCTTTTACATTTCCTTCATATTCAACAAACACGCTTCCCCATTTCCATAATACAGTTTCTTACATTCCAGACGTGGCTTCCAGCTGCGTATATTCTGGAAGGGCAGGGAAGCTCGCCGTTCAGATGGTGAATAAATATTTGCAGCGATTTTGTAAATCTTTACATATATGTATATATATATATATATATATATATATATATATATATATATATATACATACACATACTACATACATACATACTTCATACACACATATATACATACATATACATATATATATATTATTATATATACATATATAATATATATATAGATATATATATATATATATATATATATATATATGTGTGTGTGTGTGTGTGTGTGTGTGTGTATATACACACACACACACACACTATATATATATATATATATATATATATATATATATATATATATATATACAGCATATTATATATATACATTATATACATATACATATATACATGGAGTATATATGTATAGTATACAGTGTATGTATGTATGTATGTATATACACTGTCGAAAAAGAGAATAAATGGATTTAATGGGTTTTCTCTAACGTTTTCCCAAACTTCGGATAACTGCTTTACCGTCTTCGTGGGTCTGATGAAGAACTTACCCGAAAGCTATTGACATTCGATATTTTATTTTTCTTACTTTTGGGCGGAACCGAAACTGATCGGTTTTTTTCCTTCTTCTTCTTCTTCTTCTTGTTACTATATAAGATATTCAGTGTCTTAACAAAAAGATAATTCACTTCTGATAATTTGCAGAGAACGTGTCTGCCAGTTATTGTCAATAAATTTTTTTTATATGAAGATTAACTAAATAAATGGAAGTTCTTGAAGAGAGAATTTTAGGGACAGTAACGAACGAGAGAGAGAGAGAGAGAGAGAGAGAGAGAGAGAGAGAGAGAGAGAGAGAGAGAGAGAGAATTCTTTTGTGGGATTTTTTTTATCGCAGTAATTGTCGTGAGATAATTCAGAGATAAAATGTGTTTTTTATTTTTCTCAATGTCCTTTAACCGGAGGGTGAATTTCTTTATGAATCTTATAGTGAAGTAAAATATAAACAAAATATTTAACGACATGAAAACGATTAAAGACTGATTGGTTAATTGATCTGCCAATGTAACCTGGCGTCGCAACGGCTAAGGACATAAAAATCGGGTTAATGAACCAAACTAAAAGATAAAGAAGGGAGATGAAGTGGCCATGGGACACTAACTCCCACCCTTTCTCGAAAAAATAAACTTGATAAAAATCAGGTTGAAAGCTTATTTAAGGAAACTCGGCAATCAAGTGACTTAAAAAACAAAAGATTAGGGCAAAAATCAGCTTGAAAGCTTAAGAAAACTTGCCGAAACGAAGTGAAGCTTAATAACCAGAAAGTTTTAGCAGGAAATACTTTGCATCTTAACTTAATCGAGAGAGGGGACTACTTCCCCCCAACCACCCCTCCGGTGTACTCTTCTGAAGTTCATTATTATAAAAAAGAATCTTTCTTGTCGGGTCCCTAATTTCCAAAATGACCCTGTCACATGACCCTAAAAGGAGCTGTGCATTTTTTTTAAAAGACCACCCCCATTTAAAAAATTCCTTTTTACTGTTTAGGAGAATGGTTTTGATAAACGGAATAGTTCACCAAGATTCCAAATAAGAGATGGGCCTCATCTGAGATAATCTCATCATTTATTTCAAACTTTGCAAAAGCTATTCAGTCATGTATGTGACTGAAAGGCAAAATTAGATGAAATATTTGTAAAAGATATCATAGATCTTTCTTTCGTCATATTTTTATGACTGACATGGGAAAAATTATCCTTATTTTTTAGTGAATACTAGGTAAAAATAATTTTTTTTAATTACTATGATGTTTATGTATGTGATTGAAAGGCAAATATTAGATAAAATTTTTATACTAGATATCATAGACCTTTCTTTCCTCATGTTTCCATGACTAACATGGGGAAAAATTACCCTTATTATGAGGGAATACTAAACAAAATCATTTTTTTTTTAATTACTATGATATTTTTTTAACCATGACTAACCTTAAACTCACTCAGATATAAACAACCTTGACTTGATTATCATGAGCACATATTTACTTCATAGGTTTTTTTTTGGGGGGAGGGGGCGTGGGCCGAGTTGTGTCTTACGGGGAAATATTTCATATGCTTAAAGACTACTACTATCAGTGCTTTGAAATAAATTTAGATTCGTGAGCATTGAACGTTTAAACTGATGAATTCTCCACCTCTTTTGATCATAGAATTTATTTTATACAAGGTCTTGTCAACAGTTATAAAAATTCACAAAGACATTGTATAAAATCAGATCCACTGATCCTGCCGTTATTCTTTAACAAATAATAATAATAATAATAATATAATAAGTAATAATATAATAAAATTAACAGATAAATAGTTTATGAATAATACTAATAATAATAATAATACATAGATGAATAATAATATAATAATACTAATAATAATAATAATAAATAATTATAAATGTCTAAAAGGGTCCACAATAATACAAGTGTTAGAAGTCCCGTGGATGATTTTTAAGACTTTACAAAAAGCTATCGAACCCTTCCCTGGGTTCATCTTTCAGTCCAAATCTGAAGATGATTTAGACTGAAGATGAAACCCAGGAGGGTTCGATAGCTTTTTGCAAAGTCTTGAAAATGATACACGGACTCTTAACACTTTGTATTATTGCGGACCCTTTATGAAACATTATCTATACTCCTCTGGATAGAGTTTTTCCCTAATATAATAATAATAATAATAATAATAATAAAATAATAATAATAATAATAATAATAATATAATAATAATAATAAATAATAATAATAATTATAATGTTCTAAAAAAAAAAAAGGGTCCACAATAATACAAAGTGTTAAGAGTCCGTGGATGATTTTTAAGACTTTACAAAAAGCTATCGAACCCTTCCCTGGGTTCATCTTCAGTCCAAATCCTGAAGATGATTTAGACTGAAGATGAAACCCAGGGAGGGTTCGATAGCTTTTTGCAAAGTCTTGAAAATGATACACGGACTCTTCAACACTTTGTATTATTGTGGACCCTTTAGAACATTATCTATACTCTCAGGATAGAGTTTTTCTCCCCTAATAATAATAATAATAATAATAATAATAATAATACTAATAATAATAATAATATCACTCCTTCAGGTTGGTGTTCGTACCACTTAGAAACACCAGCTACCTTGCAGTAATAAGTGGTACGAACACAAACCTGTAGGAGTGATAGAAAACGATCAGGCAAAGATCCTCTGGGACTATGGTATCAGAACAGATAGGGTGATACGTGCAAATAGATCAGACGTGACGTTGATTGACAAAATCAAGAAGAAAGTATCACTCATTGATGTCGCAATACCATGGGACACCAGAGTTTTGAGAGAAAGAGAGGGAAAAAATTGGATAAAGTATCAAGACCTGAAAACAAAAAGAAAAGAAATAAGAAGGTATGGGATATGCCAGTGGAAATTGTACCCATATCATAGGAACACTAGGCACAATCCCAAGATCGTTGAAAAGGAATCTGGAAAAACTAGAGGCTGAAGTAGCTCCAGGACTCATGCAGAAGAGTGTGATCCTAGAAACGGCGCACATAGTAAGAAGAGTGATGGACTCCTAAGGAGGCAGGATGCAACCCGGAACCCCACACTTTAAATACCACCCAGTCGAATTGCAGGACTGTGATAGGCAAAAAAAAAACAAAAAAAATAAAAAATAAAAATAATAATAATAATGTCCTAAAGGGTTCCACAATAATACAAAGTGTTAAGAGTTCGTGTATGATTTTTAAGACTACAAAAAGCTATCGAACCCTTCCCTGGGTTCATCTTCAGTCCAAATCTGAAGATGATTTGGACTGAAGATGAACCCAGGGAGGGTTCCATAGCTTTTTGCAAAGTCTTAAAAATTATACACGGACTCTTAACACTTTGTATTATTGTGGACCCTTTAGAACATTATATATACTCTCGCGATAGAGTTTTTCCTTAATAATAATAATAATAATAATAATAATAATAAAATAATAATAATAATAATAATAATAATAATAATAATAATAATAATAATAATAATAGTTGGAAAGGTAGACCTTTCAAACAACTTCTGTTGAAAATTATGGCTGATTCAGCTGCGTTATATTTGTAGCAGGACTTTCTCAAGTCTCCTCATTGTTGGCCTTTCAGTATGCTTAGACTGGCAACCAATGCGCCAATGGAGGACATGTCAAAAGCCGTTTTTATGATATGTCCTTTAGTGGCACATTGCTTGCCGGTCTAAGCAATACTGAAAGGCCAACAATAAGGAGACTTGAGAAAAGTCCTGTATAAATATAACGCAGCTGAATCAGCCATAATTTTCCAACCAGAATATAATAT
The DNA here is from genome assembly GCF_015104395.2 of Macrobrachium nipponense. Classification (NCBI taxonomy): domain Eukaryota; kingdom Metazoa; phylum Arthropoda; class Malacostraca; order Decapoda; family Palaemonidae; genus Macrobrachium; species Macrobrachium nipponense. Next base: position 105,739,130 of record NC_087204.1, read on the forward strand.
ATAAAATTAATATTAGTAGTAGTAGTAGTATAGTAGTAGTAGAAGTAATAATAATAATAATAATAATAATAATAATAATAATAACAACAACAACAACAACAACAATAATAATAATAATAATAATAATAATAATAATAATATTATTATTATTATTATTATTATTTATTATTATCATTATTATTAAAAAGAATGGCAGAATTAAGCGAGTTGATTTTATATATTGTTTTTTCTATTTCCCTTACAATTCGCTTCTCAGGTTCAGCGATATTTCTGAGTAACTGGCCAATATTCATATTGGGAATTTTCAAAAAATTATAAATGCTGAAGGTAATCTTTTATTAGAACTGGATACCAGGTCCAGGTCAAGCAGGGGTCGTCGTCAGTGCCGCACGACAGAATCCCCGAGACCTTCGAGGCGAGACCCACGACTTCGCTCAAGACCGGCCCGACCAATGAGAATCCAACTCTAGGTCCGAGCTGCTATAAATACCGCCCCTGCAGACTTTCTTGCTACAGTCCTTCAACCGACTCGTCCGAAGATGACCTGCGAGAAGGTCGAAACGTCACGTGATACCAGCTATACCAGCGCCAATACCAGCCCTAAACCAAAGACGACCCCGGCCCGGAACTGAACTACGCCTACGGAATAATACCGGCACTGACGGCGACCAGATTACCTTCAGCATTTATTATTTTTTTAAAATATTGGCCAGTTACTAAGAAATATCGCTGAGCCTGAGAAGCGAATTGTAACGAAAATAGAAAAAACAATATATAAAATCAACTCGCTCGATTCTGCCATTTTTTTTAACAGTATTTGCCTAAAAGAGGGTCTTCTACCAAAATAATAATAATAACAATAATAATAATAATAATAATAATATAATAATAATTATTATTATTATTAGCACTAATATTAATAATAGTAGCAGTATTAAACCACGTTCAGATTTAATTATTTTTTTTAGCAGAAAATCAGAAGAATGACGTCTCCCCCATTTTTTTTATCCACTTTTCTCCTCAATGACTTCGATGTCGGGGGGTATTCTGAAGTTCTCCCGAGCCCACAGATCACTCTCGAGTTTCGTGAATCCGTGGAGCAAACAAACAAAAAAAAATGAAAAAAATAAGAATAAAAAATAAAAATAAAACGCAGATCACTTACGTCGGACTCGACAGTCGGCAAATGCTTCGTTCTTTTTGAAAAAAAAAAAGAATGTTGAAAATATTTCACGTTTTGATATATGCGAACGTTTCAGATATATATTTTATTTTATAAATATCATGTGTGTGGATGGCTTGGTTTTTGGTATGTGTTTTATATTTACATTTATTATATATATATATATTATATTATATATATATATATAACTATATATATATATATATATATATATATATCCAGTATATCCTTTTTGTTTTAAAACAATCATTAGGACACGCGCTGTCAAAGCTCACTCGAAACAAACAAAAACAAGAACAAAAATAAAAATAAAAATTGTTTATCATTGCAGCGCCATTAACTGCATTAATGCAAATGTCTTTGAAAAAAAGAATAAAGGACTGTCAACAATTGGAGTCTTTGCCGTAAAATATCAAAGGTTTTGGGGCTACAAACATAAAAGACTGACATTAGAGTTTCCACGTCATTATCCTGCAAACATTAAATGTCACGTAAACCCTCCCTCCCCTCCTCCCCCCAGTGAAACATCCATAACTTTAACCTTTTAATAAAAAATAATACATGGCGCCGTAGATCACTGTAGCCGCCAGCTATTCAGCGAGTGAAATCAGCCAATTTAAACGCTTAAGAATAAACACACATTACTTTATAAAAGCAAGGGCCTTTCGATGATGATGATGATGATGATGATGGGGCGAGCGAGTAAAGTGCACACCAAGAGTAGTGATTCTCCCTGTAACTATTCATGTTCACTTAGGAAAAATAACTAAATAAAAAAAAAACGTTTTTTGCTGTCGTGATTAAACGTATTTTAGAAGTTGCCATTTCAATGCTGTAAACTTAGTAGAAATTGCAGTAGTAGCAGGTACTCTAGTAGCGCTATTACAACAAGTGGTAATACGAGTTGGAAAGGTAAATAGCAGTTAATAGCAGTTAATAGCAGTGTTAGAAGCAGAAGCAGTGTACAAAGATTATAGCTGCCATTTTACTTCTGCTTTTAATAATAATAATAATTGCTCAGACATTGGCCAGTTACTTTGACATCGTATTTTAAGTAATGTATACATATCCATATACACATAAATACACATATACATAATCTTGCCACTAACAATTGCTTGTCCTGTGTATCACCAGTATTCTCATCTTATTTTCTGGAAAAATGATCATCCTGGACCAATTATGATCCAGGTATTATTACTGCAGTAGTTATAAACGAATTATAATTAGCAGCAACAGCTGTAGTTGCTGTATCTGTAGCTGTAGAAAGATAGAAGTGCTCTCAATCATATTATTATTATTATTATTATTATTATTATTATTATTATTATTATTATTATTATTATTAATTATATATTTAGATGAACCATATTTTTTGGAAACTTGGTCCATAGAATAGGGTTCATATTAAATAATAATAATAATAATAATAATAATAATAATAATAATAATAATAATAATAATAATAATAATAATAATACAATAATAATAATAATACCTTTGTTATTTCTACTTAACTCACACATTTTACCAAATATCCTTACATTCCAAACGTAATGGTTGATAAAAATAAATAAATATATCTTTCACACGCAAAACCCTCAAGATAAAAATCCAACTCGGCGAGGCAAGTGCAAATATAAAAAATAAATAAATAAATAAACAAATAAAATAATACAACACGCAGCAGCAGCAGCAGATGTAGACTGCAATAAAACAGAGAATTGGTTGCGTCCATACGCCAGGAATTACTCCGGCGCTATATAAAACGAGAAGCCTAATGGGGACGGGGAATATCATTTCGTGTTGATGAACGAAGCGGCAATAAAGTCATCGTCTCTCTCTCTCTCTCTCTCTCTCTCTCTCTGGCATCGACTGGCAGTTGTCGAAACTAGGAATTTAGGATGGAAATAGGACAGGATGAGAGGAATGAGGTCACTCCTCAAGGAGAATGGTGCTCGACGGTGTCTGCGGAGAGAGAGAGACCTTACCTTACAGACCTTACATCTTGTTCGTGTTGCCCCAGGTCCCTCAGTGTGAGGCACCTCTAATGTCTACCAGAGTTGCTAGTACATCTTCCGGTATATTTTGCATCTTCCAATCTTGGATGGTCTGGGATGCAGTTTAGATATTTGTCCCGAGCTTATTCTTAAACACATCTACGCTAACTCCCTGATATATTCCTCAGATTAGCTGGCAACGCATTGAATAGGCCGCTGCATTATCGATGCTGGTTGCGTAGTGGGGGATTAATGTCCTGTGTGCTTTCCTTATTTTTTCCTGTATAGTTTTGGGCACTATTAATCTACCTCTGCTTGCTCTTTCTGATATTTTTAGTTCCATGATATTTTTCTGCTATTCCTTCTATCTGTTTCCAGGCCTGAATTATCATGTAGCGTTCTCTTCTCCTTTCTAGACTATATAATTTTAAGAATTGTAGTCTTTCCCTAGTCAGTCTAAGGTCCTTACTTCTTCTATTCTAGCTGTAAAGGACCTTTGTACACTCTCTATTTGTGCAATATCCTTTTGATAGTGTGGGTACCATATCATATTGCAATATTCAAGTGGACTACGAACATATGTTTTTATAAAGCATAATCATGTGTTCAGCTTTCTTGTTTTGAAGTGCCGTAACAACATTCCCATTTTTGCGTTACATTTTGCCAACAGAGTTTGCTATTTGTTCATTGCATAACATGTTCCTATTCATCATCACACCAAGGTCTTTTAACTGCTTCCTTATTTGTGATGGTCTCATTATTAGGTCCCTTATATGCATATAGCTTTCTTTCTCTGTCTCCATAATTTTATGATTCAAATTTATCAGAGTTAAATACCATCCTATTTACCTCAGCCCAATCATATACTTTGTTAAGGTCTCTTTTTGTAGAGCGTTCCTACTTCATCACAAGTAATTTCTCTACTTATTCTTGTGTCATCTGCGAAACTACTCACTACCGAATCCTTACATTATTGTCTATGTCTTCAATCATATACAAACAGTATTGCAGCTAACACCGTACCTTTGCGGCACACCGGATATTTACCTTGGCTTCATCCGATTTCTCGTCGTTTGCAATAACTATCTGTTTTCTGTTGTGTAAAAATTCTTTTAACCATCTTCCTACTTTATCCACGAAACCACATCTGTTTCATTTCCGCTTTTCATATTTTTGAATATATTCTCACGGTGGACTAACAGTTGGGTTTTGTGTACTTTTTTCCGGGTACGAAACCATGTTGTCCTTTATTAAACAAATTATTTTTTATTAAATGTTTCATATATTTTTCTTCATTACCCTTTCATACACTTTCATAATATGTGATGTTAGACTCACAGCCTATAATTACTTGCCTCTAGTCTTGATCCACTTTTGAAAGTAGGGTAATATATGCTAATTTGTGCTCATCATAAATCTTTGCCTGTATCTACACTTTGTCTTAAATAATATTGCAAGTGGCTTTGCGATAGAATGAACTACTTTCTTTAACAAAATAGCAGTAATTCCATCAGAGAGAGAGGAGAGAGAGAGGAAATAGAGAGAGAGAGATGATAGAGAGAGAGAGAGTAAATCTACGTTGAAGGCTAAGATGAACGGAACCATATTCTGTCAACAAAGCTTTATACTATATAGAGAGAGAGAGAGAGAGAGTTAATCAACGTTGAAGGCTAAGATGAACGGAACCATTTTCTGTCAACAAAGCTTTATACTATATGAGAGAGAGAGAGAGAGAGAGAGAGAGAGAGAGAGAGAGAGAGAGTTAATCAACGTTTAAGGCTAAGATGAACGGAACCATATTCTGTCAACAAAGCTTTATACTATATGGGAAGAGAGAGAGAGAGAGAGAGAGAGAGAGAGAGAGAGAGAGAGTAAATAAAACAACGTTTAAGGCTAAGATGAACGGAACCATATTCTGTCAACAAAGCTTTATACTATATGAGAGCAGAGAGAGAGAGAGAGAGAGAGAGAGAGAGAGAGAGAGAGAGAGAGAGAGAGAGCTAAATTAGATAACGTTGACTTTAATGATACCTGATATACGTTGGTGTCTTTGCTCTCCCCAAATACTGTGGAAAAATGCAACAATGATTGACGATATCTGGAGAGGAGAGAGAGAGAGAGAGAGAGAGAGATGAGAGAGAGAGAGAGAGAGAGAGAGAGAGAGAGTTATATCTACACTATGTGCATGGACTTTAGTTGGTAGCTGTATTTAAGCCGGCGTCTCTGCTTTCCCCAAAATACAGAAGGAAAGTTACAAAGGAAAAAATAAAATAAATGGACGAATGATTTTTCAATTATCCAGAGAGAAATAAGTTTCCCTTGCAAAATAAAGTCCCAATAGACCCACTTTTGCTTTGGAACCCCATCATGCAAATATGACTCCCAAACAAAAAAAAAAAAAAAAAAAAAAAAAAGGTATTTAGACAATCGCGCAACTTGGGTATCCATTTCTATATATTTTGCCAGAGCGATGACAGCTTTGAATAGCTGGAAATATGAATTCTGGAGGCTGGTATACTATTCTGGAGTCGAATCTGTTTTATTTTAATAATACTTCAGGACAATTCAGTTGCGTTTAATAAATTTACTTCTTGGAAGAAAATTTTTTCCGGTGCGTTTTATTTTTTAATTATCTTTCTGGTAATTCAGTTGCGGTTTTTTATTTTAAATAATACTTCAGGAAATTCCAGCGCCTTCATACTGTTGATTTTACAAAACTAGTAACTGTTTCGTCTGGCAGAAAAACAATTGATGTCTGTGAAATAGAGGCAAGCCAGCCTATACCCAGTTGGGTTTCGTAACAGCTTCGACATTTACAGGGAATTTGGGAATGAAAATTCCTACCTAGTCACTGGAATCTCAAAAGTTCCAGCGAATACTATTCTCCTTGCATCTAAGCACATTTTTATCTAGGCGAGGAAAGAACTCTAAATAATGTCTGAGGACTATCGGCATTAAAACCCCGTACTGGTAACATTTGGGAAGAAGAAACCAAAGAAGCCGCTCAACGAAACGCTTTCGAAACTTGGCCCGAGGAAACAAAGGCGACAAGACGATCTCGTGATTTTACCCCAAAATTTTTTAATTGACAAGAACTCTGACAAAACAATTCCCGAAGATACTTTACTTCGGGGACTTAAATCTGAGCAAAGCCTTTGTCGACCAGATACAAATCCTTTCGTGCGAGGAACAATCATATTAATGAGACAGATTAAACAAGTGGCTTTTCTTATTCAAGGAACTTTCTGTTCGAGGTTAGGGTTATTTCCTTACTGCACCAGGGATAAGTCGTCTGGTCTTCAATTTTATAGCAGCTAAGGATTCAAAGTGACCCCGTTCTACTTCAAGTGAATGAATGTCCTACCTTTGTTTCATTTTCGACGCTAAAATTCATGTTTTTCAGGTCTTCCTACTATTCCCCACATTAAAGTATATAACCCTTTATTTCACAAGCCCCTCATAAAAATATCAACACTGCCTTACTTACGCCGTTCATTTAAGTAAGTTATAACCGTCTAACTACTAGTCCCACATCAAAGTATAAACCCCTCCTTCACTAGCCCCACATTACAAAGTAATAAACCCGTTCTACTAGCCCCACCCCCCCCCCCCCCCCATTTAAAGTATGAACCCTCCTTACTAGACCCCTCATAAAGTAATACACCACAACCCATCTTAAAAACAGCCCCACATAAAGTATAACCCTCTTACTAGCCCCTCATAAAGTATAACCCTCTTACTAGCCCCACATAAAGTATAACCCTCTTACTAGCCCCTCATAAAGTATAACCCTCTTACTAGCCCCACATAAAGTATAACCCTCTTACTAGCCCCTCATAAAGTATAAACCCTCTTGACGAGCCCCACACTAAAAGTATAACCCTCTTACTAGCCCCTCATAAAGTATAACCCTCTTACTAGCCCCACATAAAGTATAACCCTCTTACTAGCCCCACATAAAGTATAACCCTCTTACTAGCCCAACATAATAAAGTATAATCTTCCTACTAACACCTCATAAAATATAACCCCCTAATTAGCCCCACATGATTTATAACCCTCTTACTAGGCCCTCATTAATTATAAGCCTCTTATCCGCCTCACAGAAAGTATAACAACAGGATAACTGCAAGTATGTGAGTTAGCAATCTTTATCAGTAAGTCCTTTTTCATCTCTACTTTCAACTCTGAAAAAACTATATCCCGTCTTTTACAATCTATGACCCGTTACGTCATCAGTGTCATGAATCCGGAAGGGAAATTCGTAGTCACCCAAAGGAATAAAAAGATTAAGGTTTTAGTCTCGCACAGAAAAAAAAAAAAAAAAAAAAAAAAAAGTAGAATGAGAGGAGTTCCGAGTACAAACTCTCTCCCTCAATTCGAATGTTTCATTCATATCATATGACGCATTTCGTTCTGCGTTCCTGCTCCGTTCCTGGATTTACCTGGACTAAAGCCATAACGGGTGACCGGACTATCGGTTTTGGTGACCTCCCTCTCTCTCTCTCTCTCTCTCTCTCTCTCTCGTCTCTCTCTCGCTCTAGATATTATATATATATATATATATATATATATTTATATATATATATAGGGGAATATATATATATATATATATATATATATATATATATATATATATATATATATATATATATATATATATATATATATATATATATTAATGTACATATATCTAGAGAGAGAGAGAGAGAGAGAGAGAGAGAGAGAGAGAGAGAGAGCCGAATACATCGTTTATCTTCGAGGGGCACGAGATAGTTTTTAAAATCTCCCGCACATATTTGCCAAAGGAATACGCGTGAAGGCTTTGAACACTAACATTTATTTTACTGCCAACCAGATGTTACCACCTCTCTCTCTCTCTCTCTCTCTCTCTCTCTCTCTCTCTCTCTCTCTCCCTCTCTCTCTCGTCACGTCAATACCAGGTTCTTTTCCACTGCCTCAATTCAGCAGCGTCTTGCACTGGCATTGCCCAAAACAAAAATGGGCCACCTTTAATCATCCTGCCTTGCTTTTGTCCAACCCCCCCCCCCCCCCCCCCCCCCCCCGCCCCGGCCCTCCCCGCCCCACCCCCCCGGGGAGCTCCTGAGGCTTCAAACTCTCAAAGTCTCCAACTTCTTGAGACCCGCGAATTCTTCCTAAGAAGCAAAGATAGTTCATGGGACCACCTTTTTTCCCCAGTTTTTTTTTTTTTTTTTTTTTTTTGTGAAGCTGATCTCCAGTTTTAACAGAAACGAATCAAAACCAGCCAATCTGTTTATATTAATTTTACCAATTTATTTCGTAAAGACGTTAAAAAGGAAAGTAAATTTTGGGTTTTTTTATTATTTAAAATTAAAATAGATTTGGCATTTGCCTTTTTTATTTCAAAATAAAATTCAAAAAAATTTAAAAATCAGAAAATAAATTTTCCAAAATTAAAAATTTTAAATTTAAAAAAAAATTTTTAATTGTTTTTAATTTTTTTTTTAATTTTTAAATTTTATTTATTTATTTTGATTTATTTATTTAAATTTACTTATTTTTATTTAACCTATGATCATATTCTGTTATTTTGTAAAATTATTGAAAAGCTGTTATGCAAAAGAAAGTAATCATATTTAAAAGAAACATACACTTTTTTCTATTCATACGCAAATCACATTGTTCAGCCTTTGCAGGAATGTTTTCATGCGTTATAGATTATATATATTATACTAAATCACTTAACCTTCTCTCAATCATTATTATACGAAATACAATGATTTCCTTCTACAGTTCATTGTTCCTCATTACAGCGCCGGGGTATTAATTAATTAATAATGAAGGAGAAGAAACAAAGGCCAAAAATTTTACTGAAATTCTGATGTGGGCTTCCCGACTTTTAATTCACTGCCCAAGAGAAATAAATGTGGGGGAGAGAATATATGCATTACACAGAAATAATGCAAATAAAACAAAACAAGTTATTCGTCATAGCGAAATAAAACACAAAAATACAAATCCACAGCTATATGGCCAGCGTTGCTAAAACTATTTTATTAATAATAATAATAAAAAAAACATGTCAAGATACCTAACTACCTAGCTAGATAGATAGATAGATAGATAGATAGATAGATAGATAGATAGATTAGCTCCAAGCCACAACATCGCCATCATAAGCAATTTGCCCTAGCCTTGGGGAGAGAGAGAGAGAGAGAGAGAGAGAGAGAGAGAGAGAGAGAGAGAGAGAGAGAGAGAGAGAGATTAAAAGCACTTCTCCGTGCGAATGGAAGTGTGTTGATTTTTTCCTGTGAGATATTGGCGATATTAATTTTTTTTAAACGTATGATTTTTTTTTTTTTAAGTTGGTAGGACGTATTGGTATCTGCCGCACGGGATAATGTCATATTTCAGTTTTTTTTTTTTTTTTTTTTTTTTTTTGTGGGGTGGGTTGCTTGGGAATTCTTCCTGAATTTCATGAATTTCAATAATAACATAACATAAAAGTATAGTTATCGAACTGAATATAAGATTTAGGCTAAGGCCACGCGCTGGAACCTATGGGGTCATTCAGCGCTGAAAGGTCAATTGACAATTAAAAGGTTTGAAAGGTGTAACAGGAGGAAAACCTTGACAGGAGAGGGTGAAAAGACAGATGGAAGAGAGAGAATACGAACGGAGGTCCAGTAGAAGGAGCTAGGGGCCGAATGGACCCTGTAAACACAGCACTAGCCCCTTATCAGGAATATATCGTTATTGCATCCCGAAAGCTCTCGGTATCACCAGCATTCAATATTTGCTTAAAAATGCTCTCATATATTCTTCTTTCTCTCACAATTATCTTTTACATTTCGGAACTGATATTTACTGAAATACGTTGAGACGCCGAGTATGGAAACCACAACTGGCAAGATGAGATGGTAATTTGACATTACTTTGTAAGGAAGAAAGTATTAGTGAATATTGGATTACCACCACGACAGAAGCATGGGTAATAATGCCCTTTTTTTATTTCAAAAGAATTATGATGATACAGATATTACACACAAGATGAATTATATTGGTAAAAAGATTTCTTTTTTAATTCAAAAGAATTTTGATGATACGGATATCACACGCAAGATAAATTATATTGGTAAAAAAAATTTTTAAATTAAAAAGAATTATGATGATACAGATATCACACACAAGATAAATTATATTGTTGAAAAACTTTTTTTTTAATGCAAAAGAATTATGATGATACAGATATCACACAAGATGAATTATATTGGTAAAAAGTTTTTTTTTTTAATTCAAAAGAATTATGATGATACAGATATCATAAAAAAGTTAAGACAAATGGCTAAACATTTCTAATGATTTGAATATCTATAAGAACATAGACCCTGAGGGTATTTTTTTGTAAATTTATTTAAAGCTATATAATACTTCCCTTATAATCACAGATTCACTGATTGTTTTCATAATGCAACCTAGCGTCACAAGATCATAGCTAACGCTTAGGAAATATGTCTGGTCGCAAATGATAAAAAAAAAATGGAAATGCAAGTCATATGTGAATCATTTCTAATTCAAGTAATCAATCAAACTGTGCTTGCTTGATAGGTACATTAGCGTCTTCGGGATAAGTAACCAGTACCAAATTTTCCCTCTCGAATTATATATCATCATTTATTACAATACTAGCTCCAATTCTAATGTAAGGGATCAATCAGGTTGTGCTTGCAATACCGAATCATTACATTCGATTTGTATTATTATAATAATTTCCTCACACGTGAGATCAGGTGAGAGTTTCCTCACTTCTCATCTCGTCCTCCTCATTTGACGCCGGATGAGTTCTGGCACCGCCCATGAGGTGGGGAACTAACTCATTCTAACTCATATTCCCGACGGGGGAGTTTGTCGCCCTCATAATGAGAAAGTCTAATTGCCTCATATTTCTTGTACTTAATGTTCACAGTTTTTTTTTTTTTTTTTTTTTTTTGTCAGAGGCGAGGGGGAGGGGGGACAATATCACAATACCAGTTTTGGACACGTACTGGGCATTTTGCTTTCTATTCACGACATATTCGTGATCTCTTTGTGCGTGTATGTATATATATCTATATATATGCGTATCTGTATTATGTATATATATATAATATAAACATATATAAATGTATATATATCCACATATATACTATATATGAAAAGGTATTATATATATAAACATATAAATGTACATATATGTGGCATATATGTCATATATATATATATATATATATATATATATATATATATATATAATACTGCATAAACAATTTTATCATATTATAATATATATATATATAATTATATATATATATACTGCATACATATATATATATAATATATCATATATATATATATATATATATATATATACCATACATACTACGTACATATACCTATATATATACTGCATAAACAATTTTTATATTATATATTATATATATATATATATATATATATATATATATATACAGAAAACATATACTGTACATCATTATATATACATATATATATATATATATATATATATAGTATATATATATATTATATTATATTATACAAAATTTACTACATTTATATATAAACTGTAATATAATCGACACCGCTATCCAATACGTTATAAAGCATTGAGTATTCCATAGCAAAAATCTACCCATATCAATTTGAATTCCCTTATAAAAATATAACAAAACCGAAAAAAAACTTGAGACGAGAGAGAGAGGAGAGGAGAGAGAGAGAGGGAGTAGGCGGAAGAAGAGAAGAGAGAGACAGGAGAGAGAGAGCCGTATTCTAGTCTGTTAGTAAAATATCCATGGAAACGCTGCTAGAGCCACGAGTCTTTGTCCAATTTGAAGCAGTCGGTATCCAATTCTCCCTTCAAGGTTTTCTTTTGTGTTGAAAATTTTCTATCTCGGGAGTTTCTCGTCTCTTCTTTTTTTTTTCTTTATTTATTTTTCTCCTCCTCCTCCAACTCCTCCTCTTCTCATTATTATTATTATTAATTATTATTATTATTATTATTATTATTATTATTATTATTATTATTATTACATTATATTATTATTATTATTATTATCAATACTCTCATTCTTATTTTTTCTTCTTATTCTTATTCTTTTTTGACTCATTCTTCTTGTTCTTGTTCTTGTTCTTCTTCTTCTTCTTCTCTCTTCTTCTTCTTCTTCTTCTTATTATTATTATTTATTTTAATTTTTTAATTTATTATTATTATTATTATTATTATTATACTCCTGAAAGAAGGAAAAGTAGCATTATTATTATTCTCGTCCTTCTTCTTCTTCTTCTTTTTTTTTCTTTTTATTCTTCTTCTTCTTTTTCTTCTTCGTCTTCTTCTTCTTCTTCTTATTATTATTATTAGTATTATTTTATTATTATTATTATTATTATTATTATTATTATTATTATTATTCTCCTCCTCCTCCTCCTCCTTCTTCTTCTTCTTTTTCTTCTTCCTCTTCTTCTTCCGTCTCCTCGAGAGGAGACAGACAGTTTGAGATAAGACCTGTGTGTAAATCTCGCAATCAACGTATTCTTTACAATCATTCGCATCTTGAGAGACTGTTGAGAATTCTGTCGTTTGTGGCACAAGAGATTCTGAATAAACGTCTCACGATAATGTGACAGATAATCAGATACTGAGCCAAATGGACTTCCCAGTCTTATTTTCCATTGAAAAAAATATATATTATCTTTCATCTTTAAGAGAAATGGCGTAACTTTCTTTTATTAAATTCAAAATCAGATATCATTATTCTTTAATGAAGTTACAGAGACTTATCCATCATGCGCTTGTGTATCTAAGTCAGCTGAAATGATCTGTGAATACTGGAACATTGTCCCTGAAATTATCTGTAAATCCTGAAAGATTCTGCATGAAATTATCTGTAAATAATCAAACATGCTGCCTAAAATTATCAGTGAATAATGAAACATTCTCCCTGAAATTATCTGTAAATATTGAAACATTCTCCCAGAAATTATTTGTAAATAATGAAACATTCTCCATGAAATTATCTGTAAATATTGAAACATTCTCCCAGAAATTATTTGTAAATAATGAAACATTCTCATAGAAATTATCTGTAAATACTGAAAGATTTTCCCTGAAATTATCTGTATATAATGAAACATTCTCATAGAAATTGCCTGTAAATACAGAAACATTCTCCTTGTCTGGTGGAATTCTGCTATTTCATCGTACTCGTGACATATCAATTGCATTTTGTTGCACTGCATTCTCTTATTGAGGCTGAGTGATCGCTACACTTTTTAACTAAGCAATGGCGTCGCATTGCTAGACTTCCATAATACTCTTAGACAAGAGATGTAATCTGGAGTAAATTCAAGTTAAAGAAGCTGGACAGCTCAGTAGGAAGAAACCATATAAAACGGATAGAAACGTAAAAAAAAACAGACTCTTCCCTGACAGCTCGTTTTCTATTTCCCTAGCAGTTCGTTTTCTATTTCTATCACAGCTCATTTTTTAAAATTTATCTGCCAACTTCCTTACCATTCAACTAGCAGCTCGTCTCCTATTTCCCTGGAAGGTCGTTTTCTATTTTCTGACAGCTTGTTTTCTATTTCCCTCAACTTCTTTGTTTTTCAGTAGCAGCTCGTTTTCTATTTCCCTTACAGCTCGTTTTCAATTTCCCCGACAGTTCGTCTTCTATTTCCCTGCCAACTCGTTTTCTATTTTCTGACAGCTCGTTTTCCATTTCCTGGACAGTTCGTCTTCTATTTCCCTGCCAACTCGTTTTCTATTTTCTGACAGCTCGTTTTCAATTTCCCCGACAGTTCGTCTTCTATTTCCCTGCCAACTCGTTTTCTATTTTCTGACAGCTCGTTTTCCATTTCTTGGACAGTTCGTCTTCTATTTCCCTGGGAACTCGTTTTCTATTCCGCTATCAACTCGTATTCTATTTCCCTGACAGCTCGTTTTCCGTATTCCCAGAAATCTGCAAAAATTCCCATGAAGGAGGAGCACCAGCTAGGAAGAATTAGCCTCCAGGCTAATTTCCAAAGTGGGCTTCACGGTCCGCTGCCAAGGACCAGTAATGGAGGGTGGAACAGTAATTAGGACCGTAATTTTCCAGCATAAATATTGGAGGAGACCTCTCTCTCTCTCTCCTCTCTCTCTCTCTCTCTCTCTCTCTCTCTAACTGACATATGATTACGTCTTAACATTATCCTTATATTTCATATGGAACAGTTGCAACGTTCTCTCTCTCTCTCTCTCTCTCTCTCTCTCTCTCTCCAGAACTGAAAAAAATGGCAGCAGTGTGAAGGGAAAGACGATCATAATTGCAAGAATTATATGTCGACTAGATGATTTATTTATGGTTACGGTTTGCTTTCAGCATTATATATATAATATATATATATATATATATATATTATATATAAGATTTTTAAAATGTTTTATGGTTACTATATGGATGTATGTATACTATATATATATATATATATATAATATATATATATATATATATATATATATATTACAAAACCATAAACAATCTTAAAATTTCTTTTTACATTTCTACAACTTGTCATTTTGAATTAATTATTTGCATGTCAGAGTTTACTCTCTCTTGATATCACCTACAACGAGAATAGAAAAAAAATATAGAATTTGGGTCCAGAGCCAAGCGCTGGGACCTATGAGGTCATTCAGCGCTGGAATGGAAATTGGCTGTAAAAAGCCTTAAAGGGTGTAATAGGAGGAAGACCTCGCGGTTGCAATATGAAGCAATTGCCAGGAAAGTAAGGCGGAATGTGAAAGGAGGTAAAGAAAAGAAGGAAAGGGGTATCAGTAAGGGGCCGAAGGGACCCTGCAAAAAACCTTCAGTAATGACTACAGCGCACCACATGAGGTGCACTGACGGAATACCCCCGACCCCCCCTCCACGGAAAACTTACAAGGAGTGCAACTGGCTCCATTCTACTCTATCTGGTTAAAGACAAAAAAAAAAGGAAAAAATAAATTGAAACGAACATTCGTTCTCGTGCTGTCTAATGCACGAATAAAAATTATGAAATAAATAATTTAGCACGAACCTAAATTTAATTTTTTTTTTTTTGGCACGAACCTAACCCCGTATACCTTCATACATACATAAGAATTAGATACATGGTCCCTGAGCTGACCTGAAAAATTAAATGGAATAAACTTATTTACCAAAACCGTCTTTGTGATCAGCCACCCTCGCGCGTTCGGATAATTGCTTCGACCGTTGAAGGGTTAATGGCCGAAACACAAACACGATCTGGACGAATTAGCGACGAAACGTTTCGCTGAATTACGATCGCTTGGCGCTGTTGTCTGTTTGCGAAATGTTGGAAAATGTACGGGGTTGGTGGGGTGAGGGGTGGGGCCTTCAAATGAACAAAGTTTTAGACATTTCTTTAGATTAGTATTTGGTTAAATCAGAATTTCAGGATATTTGTCTTGTTAGGTGAGAAATGGGTCTCATAGAACATTTTAATAAGATCGGAACACTGATTTTAAATATTTCAATAAATTGATTGCTATACAGATAGAGCATACGTTTTTTTAAAAACCTATCCATCTGTCTGTATTCAAAGGTAAATACATAAAAAAAAAGTTAAATTGGAAAAAGTTGTCAGTTTTTTTTATAAAAAGAAAGAAATTGAGAGTACTTGTGAGATTCGTTGATTATTAAATGGTTGGCAAAGCCCAGCTATTCTGAAATGTTAAGTTGTTCGTGACAGTATGGCACTCAAGTGAGATTTAACCACACATTTCACCCCATAGTGCCAGGATGAGTAGGGTAGCTCTCCTGTATTCGCAGTTGACGGAAAGTTGATTATATTACAGATCAAATAATCTTATCAAGTTTATTGAATAAGTCGGCATTCTACATGAAATTTGCGTTATTAGTATCATTGTTTTATTATTTTTATTATTATTATAAAATCCTGATTACAGAACACGTAGCAAGCCCGATCACAGATATAACAATGTTTAGGAAAAATGCATCGTTTCGAAAATAATCTAGTATTCATTGTCGTTGTTCTTACTCCTACAGAGGATTTTATTTCTAAAGTTATTTTTCCATTTGAAGTGTTTTATTTCCAACGTCGAATACTTTTGTCACTGTCACGCCAACATGTTGAAAAAGATCAATCAACGAATCGCTTTTTGACGGCCTTTTGTGGCGATCAAAAGTGAGTGGTCTGACTAGGCCTCATCTTTGTCAGCATTGTCGCTGTTCCAAAAGGCAAAAACGCAGCCCAGAGAGAACTGACTGACGTGGACGTCGCTTTTAATGACGCGAAATAAACAATAGCACCGAATAAAATGCGACCAACCTCCGCTATAAGCGCATCCAGGGGATGACGATGACACGCGACGGTCAACAAAAAGAATTCCAAAAATCGGCAAAAGGTCATTAAAACTATTCACCGCTTTGACAGAGTGTTTTCAAAAGTGACATTTATTGTCTCTTTACTTCTTCTTCTTCTTCTTCTTCTTCTGTACACGTTAGTCAAAAACATTTCCCTGACTGAAAGGCGTTTGTTATATATTTGCGCAGCGTCAATTATATTATTCGCGGGCCGTGCAAATTGCTTGCTTTGCTTGCTTGCTTGCTAGTTCGATGCTTCAGACGAGGAATTCTCAAAAAACAAACTAACTAACTGACGTCATAGAGATATTTTCTGCATAATTTATATCACATTTTTCCCACTTGGGCATAGTTCTGTTGCTGGGCTTAATGGCGGTAAATTTATCATTGCGTGCTCAGGAGGACTGGGTCCTGAATATATATATATATATATATATATATATTATATATATATATATATATATATATATATATATATATATGATAATGAAAATGATGATGTCTG
>NC_087204.1:105761223-105773723 GCF_015104395.2 Macrobrachium nipponense
TATATATAATATATTATTATATATTGACCTGGCAAACATGTTCTGTTACAACTTAATTCCATTAATAAAGGCAAAACCCATAACAAAAACGTCAAAATATTATAAGTGGTAAGTACCACTTATGTTTGCAGACTGCTGTCTCTGTCTTCAGATAGAGGAGAAAGCAGTGTCTGAAAATATAGTACCACTCTCTATTTTTTGACGTTTTTATGGACTCCTTTTATTATTATTATTATCATTATTATTACTATTATTATATTATTATTAGCATTATTATTATTATATTACGTAAAATATATATACTTGTATATATGATATATATATATATATATATATATATATATATATATATACAATATACTATATATAAATTACATATATATAATATATATATATATATATATATATATATATATATATATATATATATATATATATATATATATATATATATATTTCCCGGGTAAAAACCAAAGGTTTTCGGTGCCCTCTTTCCACTGACACAGAATTCAGGGAACAGGCTGCCTAGTACACCCTGCGCGGAATCAACTTCTCAGCAAATCTAAATCCCCCCTTCATTCCAAGTTATTCCAAGAATTATTTCGACAATCCGGGAAACGCGGCTCTGGAATTGGAGTCACAATAACTGTGGAAACCGAGCCGCTCAAATCTATTCGAGACCTGACTTTAGAAATAAAGTTTAATCTTAAGTTTTTGAAAGCGGTAGATCGTATTTTAGCTAATTATTTTTGAAAGTCGAATTTTCTCTTTAAAATGAATTTTTTTCCAGTCGAATAACTTTTCCAGTTTCTAGGGACGCTGGACTGCTTCCGCTTCGAGTGTCAGTCAAGTATCAACGGGGGAACTTTCTCTCTTCCAGTGAAAACAAGCACATGAATCTCTTAAGTAAAAAGTTTTTGCTCTCTACTTAACGAAAAATATCACAAACTGAAACCATAAGCATTTTGTTGCCTTAATTTCTGGCTAATAAAATAAACGCCTGTATTTCTGCATTACCATTTACGAATTTAATCTTCCCATCTGGAAGAGAAGTTAAGTAGGATCTTAATTATTCTTACATACAATTAGGTCGACTGCTCGAGAGATATGACCAACATAAAATCTGAAAAGCACGACTGTGTTTCCCAACGCTTTATTCAGTTGGGACCCAACTTTAAATAAGTTCAAGAACTGAAGTTTCGCAAACAAATGTCAAACGAGACTAACCTCTTGGACAGGACACTGGCAATGATGGAAACATCACGACAAAATCAGGACGCGTTTTTCTAGTGATTCTACCGGGTAGATTTCAAGCGTTAAGGTCCACTTTGTAAGTTCGTCTGTCTACACAACACCCACCGGCGGATACAAAGACATTGCGCCTTCCTTTCTTCAAGTTCCTTCTCCGAAACAAAAGAAGCTTGACACGAACGAAGCGAAAGGGAATGGAAAATAGTCGCGGTAAATCAAGAGAGGTTTAATCAGAGAAAGATGAAAAGGCCTTCTTCCACGTCTGTTATTCATGGACTCTTGTCTCTCTCCTCCTTTGTTTCGCGTTCACCTCAAGTTGCCTGGTGGTACTCAGAAGAAGAAGAAGAAGAAGAAGAAGAAGAAGAAGGAAGAAGAAGAATAAGTGCCACGCCATCTTTCGGTGTTTTAAAGCGCTCTCAGGAATATTAAGTCTAGCGAGTTGAGCCTTTTATTTTCATCTTCATTTTTATTTCAATTTTTCTTTTCCATTTCCACGTCATGGGAGATGGAATACAGTTTGTGAATGTACATAGTGTTTGTTCAATTAAATGAAGGACAATTTTTCTTATAATTTAGAGAGAGAGAGAGAGAGAGAGAGAGAGAGAGAGAGAGAGAGAGAGAGAGAGAAATGTTCTTTCCTTGAAAAACTTTAAAAGGAAAACCGACGGTCCAATCCGTTCAATCATTCGCCTTCCTCCTCCCTTCCTTCCCTTTTCATTTAATATCAGGGATAATTCCCGAGGAGGAAATCCCTTTGATGTTTGCCGAAAATAAGCTACGTTAAAACGAGGGACTACTGACCTTTGACCTTGGAAAGGTCGCTTTGCTGTGTGGGAATGGAAATGATTTTCGAGGCCAAAAATATAGTACATCTGTCTAGACCATTTCGTAACAGCAGCTTCAGTCACAATGGATATTCCTGATTGTCTTAATGATTAGAATAGAATAAAATATAGAATTTTGGGCCGATAGCCATAACCTGGGACCTGGGACGTATGAGGTCATTCAGCGCTGAAACGGATACTTGCGGTAAAATGTTTGAGAGGTGTGACAGGAGGAAAAAGTTAAGATGGAGGAAAAAGAATATCAACGGAGGTACAGTAAAAGGAATGAAAGGGGTTGCTGCAGCTAGGGGCCTAAGGAGAGGACGCTGCAGAGAACCTTAAGTACTGCCTACAGTGCAATGCGTGAGGTGAACTGACGGCTCTATCCCCCTAAGATGTCTTAATGATTAAGGTCATTTGTAAATGAAAGACTCGCTCAAATGAACGGAGGTACAGTAAAAGGAATGAAAGGGGTTGCTGCAGCTAGGGGCCTAAGGAGAGGACGCTGCAGAGAACCTTAAGTACTGCCTACAGTGCAATGCGTGAGGTGAACTGACGGCTCTATCCCCCTAAGATGTCTTAATGATTAAGGTCATTTGTAAATGAAAGACTCGCTCAAATGAACGCGTAAAATGTGGTGGATTTTCTATTTCAGTTTTGGGGGTTTATAATCTCTTCGCCATTCTGCAGAACATTCAAAATGAAGACGAAAATTGCTGTAAAAATATTACTCTGCTAGCCAAGCATTACTTGCTGAATACAGTAAGTCGCTGACTCTGCTAACTAAGCACTACTCGCTGAATACAGCAACCCGCTGAACCTGCTAGGGAAAATCTATTTGTCGACCAGACTCCGACCAGCGAACAACCGATCCAAAATGAAAGAAAGAGAGAAAGTTAGTTCGCATTACGGGGGCTTTTATACGTGACATTCATCCAATTTGTAGTTCTCAGCGGTTCCATTATGTCCCCATTCGCTCTTTCGCGCCTCAGAATGGACCCAGGTAGGATTTCGGCGCTTTGAGACAACTTCCGGATTTCGCGGAACGAAATTCTGACCAAGTTTTACCCGCGTGAATTGTAGTCAGGCGCTTCTTGGGGGAAATTGCGCAGTAAAAACAGGATGGGATATTGAATAAACGTGCAAGACTGAATGTTTGGAATCATTGTCGCTGGTATATATAAATAAATGAAAGAGTACGCAAATATATATACATATTCATATACTCTTCTCTATATTTATATATACCAACAACAATGATTCCAAACATTCAATCTAGCACGTTTATTCAATATCCCATCCTGTTTATGTGTATATATATGATATATATATATATATATATATATATATATATATAATATATATAGATAATATATATATGTAATATATATATATTATTAAATATATATAGTATATATATATTGATATTATATATATATATATTATATATAATTATAATATATATATTATATTAAAATCCCATCTGAAACGTGATTAACATATATGCAAATGTACCACAAGTGCTCAAATTAAAAGGCGAAATCGATTATGATTTAAACCATGTCTCATTTGCCATGTAGTATAATTTATCACACACACACACACACACACACACACACACACACACACACATATATATATATATATATATATATATATATATATATATATATATATGTGTGTGTGTGTGTGTGTGTGTGTGTGTGTGTGTGTGTGTGCGCGCGTGTGTATCATCACACATCCGTTATCACCTGCAAAATGAGTCATAATAAAAAAAAACCACACCGCGTCTTTGACACACGCCCCCTCCCCCCCACTCAAAATAAAACAATTTCCTTTCGAAAACGTTGGCACCCAGCCAGTCAGGTAGGGACCTCAATAATAATAGCAATTTGCTGCTTCTCTCACTTGGCTTAGCTTTAGACCCTCATCGAAAGGCCCCGACTTCCAGGCGAGGAACCAGCAAGTTTACCCGAATTTCCCGAAGCCTCAAAACATTTCCCCACTCTCTCTCTCTCTCTCTCTCTCTCTCTCTCTCTCTCTGTGGGAGAGTGTTGCTTGAGATTTTAATTTAAGCATCTGCGGTTTTGGACGCCCTCCTCTCTCCTCTCTCTCTTTCTCTTCTTCTCTCTCTCTCTCTCTCTTTCTCTTCCTCTGTTTTGTTTAAGCTTTAATTTCTGTCTGCTGTTTAGTTCCCTCTCCTCTCTCTCTCTCTCTACTCTTCTCTCTTCCCCTCGGTTTGACAAGCTCTCTCTCTCTCTCTCTCTCTCTCTCTCTCTCTCTCTCTCTCTCTCTGTTGCTTAAGACTTTAATTTCTGTCTGCTGTTTAACAGGTCTCTCCCTTTCTCTCTCTCTCTCTCTCTCTCTGTGGGAGAGTATTGTTTAAGACGTCAATTTCAGCATCTGTGGTTTTACAGCTCTCTCTCTCTCTCTCTCTCTCTCTGTCTCTGTGTGTATTATTTCAGACGTTAATTTAAGCATTTGTGGTTTTACAGGTCAAATCTCTCCCCCTTTCCCCGTCTCTCTCTCTCTCTCTCTCTCTCTCTCTCTGTGGGAGAGTCTTGCTTGAGACGTTAATTTCACGGTGCTTGTGGTTTTACGAGTCGCTCCTCTTATCAGAACCGTTCCTTGCTGTCTGACATGTCCCGGGTGAACCGCCACTCTCATCCGGGGACTTAGCGCCGAAATTATGCGCTTTCCGCATGCATTCTCTGACTTCTGTTTAATTCTGTCTCGGAGCTCAAGAGACACAAGGAAATAAAAACCTTATTTTGGTCTTGCTCTCTATAAATGAAAGATCAATACGTTTATTATTATCGTTATATCATTATAGGCGAAAATTGATTCAAAAATACATCTAAATATAACTATATAACTGTATAAATTTAAATGTATTTGTACCCATACAGAACTCCATCTCAAGACTCGTGTTTTATTATTTATTATTATTATCATTATTATTATTATTATTATTATTATTATTATTATTATTATTATTATTTACTAACCGTCCCGTGAAAAATAAACCATTGACGCCTGGGATGTAAGGAGGATATTACGTATGAATTTTCTAATAAAAAAACTGAAAAAAATATATATAAATAAAAAGCTGTTCTAACCCCTGGTCGTTACGACACCAAAACTGGAAGATCAATCAATAGGCCGATCGTCATTCCAGGAGAGGAGGAACTTCCGTGATATTTCGCACTGGAAGCAGCTCCCCCCAATTTGCCGGATGAAGCCACGACTGCGATGTTATCAGGGTCGCCCAGCCTCTCGAGAGACCGTCGGGCGTGCACAATTGCCGGCAGGGGCGGACTGACAAATTCCAGCACCATCCCCCCCCCGCCCACCCCCCCCCCCCCCCCCCCACATCCCCCCACTCGGGTTATTTCGCTGGCGGTGGTTTGTTTGTTTGTTTGTTTGTATGGTGTTTTGAACGTTGCATAGAACCCGTATGGGTTATTCAGCAACGGGACCAACGGCTTGACGTGACCTCCGAACTTCATCGCCAGAAATACACATCTCTCACACCTCAATGGGAAAGCCCGAGAATCGAATCGCGGCCACCGAGGTGGTACGCCAACAGCATACCGACAACGCCACTGAGGGGGGACCATAGTTTTCAAGCGTTGAAGGGTACAGAATAGAACATGGAATTTAGGGCAAAGGCCAAGCATTGGGACCTAGGAGGTCATTCTGACCTGAAAGGGAAATTGACATTAAAAAGGTATGGTGGTGGTGGGGGTGGGGGGTGGGGGCGGGAGGCCTCGCCACTGCGCTATGAAACAGTTGTTACGAGAGGGATTAGGAAAGCAGGATTTAAGAAAGGGAAAGTACAGTAAAAGGAATGAAAAGGTTAGCAGTAATATGCCGAACCTCAAGTAATGCCTTTATTGGGTGTTGAAGGGTACGCAAGGCCTTTTGTGGACCGCTGGACTATGCGATACCGACAGGATAACGTTGCGTCTATTATATAAAATTACGGGTAAGCGGAAGAATTTGACAATGAGACGTCAATTATATCTTCTCTTTAATCGTTATCGAGGAAGACCGAGTAGAAATGTATTTGCAAAATAAAACATTATTTTAGCATTCCTTAATCTATTCCATACGATTCAACCCCCAACTCACACTCGCACACATTATATACTTCCTTAAATCCACGGTAGAAAGGTAAATAAAACAGGAACTTGGAACAAGTACTCTCGAAGTCTATTCTACACTTTCAAAATAAGCAAAAAATCCATCATTATCTCTTCATCAACTTATTTCCTTCTCGCAAGGAATCACTGGCAGATCTCCGATAGTGTTTTGACGGCGGCGTTCGCCTTTCTTTCGCAACTTTCTCGCCGGGGGATTGCTCTTTCTATCTTCATCTCCTCCTCCTCCTCCTCTCCTCATTTCGTCGAAGGGAGGAATTTACTAGAATCGGATGAGAAATGTGCAATGCTCTATAATGGGCGTCTCGCAACTGGGGAGGAGGCAAATTGATCGAGAAAGCCCAACAGTGAAAAACATCGTGGCCCTAATTACTGAATCCTTCCTCTCTCTCTCTCTCTCTCTCTCTCTCTCTCTCTCTCTCTCTCTCTCACACACACACACACATTCACTGAATCCTCTCCCGAAGAGGCTCTACCCAGATCTACACAATGACGGGAAAGAGGAAAAAATAGACAAGAAAGACAAAATCTGCAATCTTTTGAAAAGAGGGAATTGCAGATTTGGAGAAAGATGTTACTACAAACATCCTAAGGTATGTCAAAACTATGAAATATATGGTAAATGTGCATACTTAGATGGCTATGGGGATGATTGCAGAGAATACTGCATCCAAAAATATGTAAAAACCTAAAAGAATGGAAAAGGATGTAAGTTCGACAAAAAATGCAAATTATATGCACCCTGTTAGCCATGAATTCATAATCTAAATAAATAACCAACCAAGTAATAAAATCCAAAATAGAAAGAAACAAATAAAGAGAGAAATCAAGAATATCAGGTAAAAGAGAAAAGCAAACCACCAATGAGATATGCAGAGGTGTCAGCAAAAAATTTCAAAGCATCAGCTCCGAAATTCTACTCAAGAGATAATAACTGTATTTATTATGCAAGAGGATATTGCAGAAACGGAGAAAATTGCAGATTCAGACACAAAATGAATAATTATGATGAAGGAAGATCAAATATTATGGAAAAGTTGGATTTTTTAATGTCAGAATTTCTGGAAATGAAAAAAAGAACAACATACCAGAACAGGAAAGAGACATGGGAAAATCCTTATTACTACCAATATTAAATGAAGGAGAAACACGCAAACCATCATAGTGATGAATGCGCAGGGTTTAGTTACGAGTAACTCAAAAAGAAAAATAGAGTACTTAGAAGAACTAACCCAAAATGAAAAGAAAATAGATATAATGAATATAAGTGAAACCTGGTATTCCACGAGACTGGGAATGATGATCAAATAAAAGGGTTCCAAACTTATAGATCAGATAGAAAAAATAGGAATCAAGGGGGAACCGCAATATATGGGAAGACAAAAAGCAAGGAAAAATATATGAGAAATATAGTAACTCAGAATGTGAACTAATAGCGGTAGAATTTGAATCTGAAAAATTGATGAAACATAGATAATATATAGACTCCTAATACTAAAGAGTTTGACTTAATAATTGAAAAAAATTGGATGATATATGTAGAAATCACAAGGACTGGACTATTCTCCTATCTGGTGACTTCAACTTTCCTTTCGTAGAATGGAAAGAACGAATAGGAGACTGTGGTTGTACTTATACATATAAAAAAGAGTAATTAGTAGTGCAGAAGATAAGAGGCAATTTGAAAAGCTATTAGATATGCTACTAGAATACAACATTCAACAAATAAATCACCTGCCAACAAGAAAGGAAAATACTTTAGACCTAGTATTTGTGAACGAGATGAACAATTATGTTAAAGAAATAATAGTTTATAATGCGAGTATTTCAGATCATAATGTCATAATTAACAGTTCATTCCAAAGCAATGTGAAAATAGAGATAAGCAAGAAATGAAAAAGTGGAAGGATATGGAAAATACAACTTCTACAGTAAAAATATAAAATGGTCAGAAATTAATGAAGAATTAAACAAAGATTGGGATAACATTTTCGTAAGTGATGACATAAGGGTAAATACGGAGATATTATATAAAATATTGGAGAAAATGTGGATAAATATATACCGAAGAAGAAAAGTAAACATCATTCATGCATACCAAGAGACAGAAGGATCTTGTTCCAGAAAATCAGAAAGTGGAAAAAAGGTCTTGCAAAAAGACAAAAAATGCATGGAAAGTTATAGAACTAAAAAGTAAGATAGAAAATGCAGAACAAAAGATTATACAATCAAAAGAAAATGAAAAACGGGACTTGGAAGAAAAAACCCTATTAAATATCAAGCAAAACCCCAAACTATTATACTCATATGCGAAGAAGATGAATAAAAGAAGAATAGAAATAGGCCCTCTGAGAATTGAAGGGAGATTAACGAATGAAAAAAAGGAAATTTGCAACTACTGGCAGAACGATATAAGAGAAGTCACCCCTAGAATAGATAATGAAGATAATGATATAGAAGTAAGGGACGAAAATAGTGAATATTTAGCTGACATAGAAATTAATGAAGCTGATATTGTGCAGGCAATTAATGAAATTAAAAATGGAGCTGCTGCAGGCCGGATGGAGTCCTGCTATTTTGTTAAAGAAAGTAGTTCATTCTATCGCAAAGCCACTTGCAATATTATTAAGGACAAAAAGTGTAGATACAGGCAAGATTTATGATGAGGCACAAATTAAGCATATATTCAACCCCTACTTTCAAAAGTGGAATCAAGACTAGAGGCAAGTTAATTTATAGGTCCTGTGAGTCGTAAGCACTCAACATTATTATGGAAAGTGTATTGAAAGGGTAATGAAGAAAAATATTATGAAACATTAATAAAAAATAATTTGTTTAATATAGGACAACACGGTTTCGTACCCGGAAAAAGTACACAAACCCAACTGTTAGTCCACCGTGAGAACAATATTCAAAAATATGAAAAGCGGAAATGAAACAGATGTGGTTTATCTAGACTTTGCAAAAGCTTTTGACAAAGTAGACCATAATATATTAGCAAAGAAAATTAGAAAACACAATATCGTAGATAAAGTAGGAAGATGGTTAAAAAAGAATTTTTACACAAACAGAAAACAGATAGTTATTGCAAACGATGGGAAATCGGATGAAACCAAGGTAATATCCGGTGTGCCACAAGGTACGGTGCTAGCTGCAATATTGTTTGTTATTATGATTGAAGACATAGACAGTAATGTTAAGGATTCGGTAGTGAGTAGTTTCGCTGATGACACAAGAATAAGTAGAGAAATTACTTGTGATGAAGATAGGAACGCTCTACAAAGAGCCTTAACAAAGTATATGATTGGGCAGAGGTAATAGGATGGTATTTTAACTCTGATAAATTTGAATCAATAAATTATGGAGACAGAGAAGGAAAGCTATATGCATATATGGGGACCTAATATGAGACAATCACAAATAAGGAAGCAGTTAAAGACCTTGGTGTGATGATGAATAGGAACATGTTTATGCAATTGATCAAATAGCAATTCTGTTGGCAAAATGTAAAGCAAAAATGGGAATGTTGTTACGGCACTTCAAAACAAGAAAAAGCTGAACACAAGATTATGCTTTATAAAAACATATGTCGTAGTCCACTTGAATATTGCAATATTGATATGGTACCCACACTATCAAAAGGATATTGCAAAATAGAGAGTGTACAAAGGTCCTTTACAGCTAGAATAGAAGAAGTTAAGGACCTAGACTACTGGGAAAGACTACAATCCTTAAAATTATATAGTCTAGAAAGGAGAAGAGAACGCTACATGATAATTCAGGCATGGAAACAGATAGAAGGATAACAGAAAAATATCATGGAACTAAAAATATCAGAAGAGCAAGCAGAGGTAGATTAATAGTGCCCACCCAAACTATACCAGGAAATAAGAAAGCACACAGAACATTAATCCACTACGCACCAGCATCGATAATGCAGCGTCTATTCAATGCGTTGCCAGCTCATCTGAGGAATATATCAGGAGTGAGCGTAGATGTGTTTTAAGAATAAGCTCGACAAATATCTAAACCCTGCATCCCAGACCATCCAAGATTGGAAGATGCAAAAATATACCGGAAGATGTACTAGCAACTCGCTGGTAGACATTAGAGGCGCCTCACACTGAGGGACCTGGGGCAACCCGAACGAACTGTAAGGTTAAGGTAAGGTTTTTCTGTCTGTCTGTGTCTCTTTTTCTCTTCTCTCTCTCTCTTTTACTCTCAATTGCTGAATCCTCTCTCTCTCTCTCTCTCTCTCTCTCTCTCTCTCTCTCTCTATCTTTCAATTATTGAATCCTTTCTTTCTCTCTCTCTTTGAAGTACTGGATACTCCCTCTTTCTCTCTCTCTCTCTCTCTCTCTCTCTCAATTACTGAATCATCTCTCTCTCTCTCTCTCTCTCTCTCTCTCTAAATTACTGAATTCTTTCTTTCTTTCTCTCTATCAATTAGTGGATCCTCTCTCTCTCTCTCTCTCTGCCTCAATAACTAATCCTCTCTTTCTCTTCTCTCTCTCTTTCTCTCCCTCTCCCTTTCTGAATTACTGAATCTCTCTCTCTCTCTCTCTCTCTCTCTCTCTCTCTCTCTCTCTCTCTCGTTTGCTTCGAAGAGCAACAGGTTGAATGTCATAAACTCTCGCTCCTATTTTTTGGGGGGGAAATCACTTGTTCGTTTTCGGTGAAAATATAAGCGAGTGAGATAAGTTTAGAAGAGATGTCGGACATCCGTTGCGGTTTTAGAGTCTCATCTGCCCTCAGATCTTAAAAACTACCGAGGCTAGAGCGATGCAAATTGGTGTAATGATCACCCAGCCTCCAGTCATCAAACGTACCAATTTGCAACCCTCTAACCACTGTAGCTTTTTTTTTTTTTTTTTTAAGGTTCAAGTTAGCCATAACCGTGCGTCTGGCAACGATATAGGCTAGGCCACCAACGGGGCGTAGTTAAAGTTTCATGAGCTGCGGCTCATACACCATTACAAACAATTAAACCCGAAACATGAAACATCTCCAGCAAGTAAAAAGAGAGAAAGAAAGTTTTTAAAAGAAGTCAAAGGAAAGAGAAAGTCCACAGAACCAACGAACACATCTCCAGCAGGCAAACAGAAAGTAAAAAAAAAAAAGAAAAAGATTTAAAGAGAGAAATTAAAGGGAAGAGAAAGTCTACAGAACAAAATATTAACATAGGAAAATACAATAAAAGTACAATAAAAGAAAGTCTACAGAACCATCGAACAACTTTCCATCTCTTAGCAAACAGAAAGTACAAAGAAAATTATTAAGAAAAATAACAGGAAACAAACTAATAATCAACCCCAATTATATCTCCAGCAAATAAAAAACAAAAATATCTAAAGAAATGAAAGTAGAAAGAAAGTAACACCCCTCCACCAAAAAATGGGGGGAAAAAGAAAGTAAAAAGAAAGAATCTAAGAGACGAAAAAGCAGAGAGAAAGGAACCATGACTTGGGAGAGAGAACAATGACGTACAGGAACCAAAGAAAGTAAAAAGAAAGTTTCTAAGAGAAGTGAAAGCAGAAAGAAAGGAACCACGAGAGACAACAGAGAAGTACCGGAAAAAAAGAAAGTAAAAAAGAAAGTTTCTAACAGAACAAAAGGCAGAGAGAAAGAACCACGACTTGGGAGAGACGACATAGAAGTACCGGGGAAAAAAAAAGGAAAGTAAATAAGAAATTTTCTAAGAGAAGTAAAAGCAGAGAGAGAGAAGAACCACGACTTGGGAGAGACGACATAGAAGTACCGGAGGGGAAAAAAATAGTAAATAAGAAGTTTTCTAAGAGAAGTAAAAGCAGAGAGAGAGAGAAGAACCACGACTTGGGAGAGACAGCAGAGAAGAAGAAGCAGTACCTATCTCGAGAATTGTGTTAGAACCGTGTTATTGGGGGGCGCCCTGTTTTGCGGCCCTGTTATGCAAATGTCCCCGAATCCGACCTTGTCAATTCCCCGCCCTGCCCCCTCCCCCCCCCCCCCCCCCCCTCGTCCCCAACAAAGTCTTGATCTAATTTCCGAACAGTGGCTTCTTCTTCTTCTTCCCTTGACAGTCCGCGAAGGGAAGGGTGGGGGAGGGGGGAGGGGGAAGGTTAAGGGGGGGATTCATCTAGAATTTAAGACTGCTCACTTTTTATTTAATATACGTATGAATGTGTGTGTTTGTGGGTAGTTATGTATGTATGAATGTACATACATTAAGGGGGAGGGGTGGACTGTGGGTGGAGGGAATGGGAAGGGGGAAGGGGGTTCATCT
>NC_087204.1:105778723-105786223 GCF_015104395.2 Macrobrachium nipponense
CAGGAATAAGGGATATATGATAATATATATATATATATATATATATATATATATATAATATATATATCATATCATATGATATATATATATAATATATATATATATATATATATATATATATATCATATCATATGTATGTATCAGCAACTATTATTATTATTTATCAATATCTCTATACTGTTTTGTCCTTTGGTTTGCAGCCAAGCCTATTGGAAATACCTATGTTTATTTTGAATAATAATAATAATAATTAATAATAATAATAATTAATAATAATAATAATAATAATAATAATAATAATAATA
Source organism: Macrobrachium nipponense (assembly GCF_015104395.2). Classification (NCBI taxonomy): domain Eukaryota; kingdom Metazoa; phylum Arthropoda; class Malacostraca; order Decapoda; family Palaemonidae; genus Macrobrachium; species Macrobrachium nipponense. The sequence goes on from NC_087204.1 coordinate 105,779,029, forward strand.
ATAAAATATGTGGCGCCGTGGAGGAGTTGGTTAGGTCTTCAATAGACTTAAGTCAGTTAAGCAACATTGGGGCTGGTCAGTCGTTGGATGGGTGACCGCTCTCCTCGGCGTTGATTCCTTGGGAAAGGATCTTTACCATAATTTCCTCAGTCTACTCAGCTGTAAATGAGTACCTATCCCTGATGGGGTAGGGTCCAGCTATGGGTTAAATAGCAAAACTCAGCAATGATGGAAAGAAATGAAGGAATAAACGACAACGACGTAAATGGAACCTCTGGCAACAGAGGAGCTTCGTCCGGCAACCAGGTATTCAACCCAATTGAAGGGGAAGACGGTCAGGTACTTGGAGGTCGTCATCCAGCAACTGATCACCACAACGAAAGTAATCAACAGCCTGAGATTGGAGCTACAGAGGCAAAAAGGAAGAAATGGACAAGAGAAGAAAATAAGGAAATATGGAGATGCTACATCAGAAGCAACCCGACGGAGAGAGGATATAGAAGAAGATTGATCAACATCTGGAATGAGAGGAATAACACCCCCAAACAGAGCAGAGGCTGGCAGACCAAGTAAGGAACATAAAGAAAAAGAACTGGCTCTCCCCAACAGAAAGAGAAGAACTGGAAAGGGAAATGTCACACGACAACGAATTACACGAAGACGAACTGAGAGACGATGCCACAGAAGACGACAGGGAGGATGAAGTATCAAACAACGACACACGAAGAAACACCGACGAAGTAACAGAGAGGACGGAATGGTAGAAAAGATTAGACAATGGATGGAGACAGATACAGAGAGAACAAAGATCCCCTCCATGAAAGCCTACAACACCAAGAAATTAAGGGAGAAAACAAGTGAGGTCAATGAAATAATGGCCTAATACACACCACCAGTATCACAGAAACAAGTAACTTGACAATATGCAGGAGCAAGATTAATAGCAGAACTGATGGGGATTCGAACACCAACACCACCGTCACAACCAACCCAACAGAAACCAAAACAGCAACCTCCTTGGAAAAGGCGCCTGGAAAAGCAAATCATGGTGATGAGATCTGACTTGAGTAAACTGAAAGAGATGGCAGAAAAAAGGCTAAGAAGCAAGAAACAAGGGAGGAACTCAACGAGAAATACAAAGTACAAGAGAGGGGAACCTTTAAAAAAAACCAACAACCAATAGAAGATGTAAAAACAGAGGCTTAAGGCCAAAGCACACAGGATCCAACGGTACATGAACAGGAATAAGGGATACCAACAGAACAAACTATTCGGAAACCAACCAGAAAAGACTATACAGCCAACTAAGAGGGGGGAAGACAACCACCCAGAAATTCCTGAAGCCGAACCAAGTAAGAGACTCTGGAAAACATATGGAGCAATCCGGTATCACACAACAAACATGCAACATGGCTCCAGGAAGTCAAGGAAGAAGAAACAGGGAGAATAAAAACAAAGATTCACGACATCACGACAGACACAGTCAGACACCAACTAAAGAAAATGCCAAACTGGAAAACCCCAGGTCCCGATGAAGTCCATGGATACTGGCTCAAAACAAAAACTTCAAGGCCCTACACCCACGAATAGCAGAACAACTCCAGCATTGTATCTCAAATCACCAAGCACCCAAATGGATGACCACAGGAAGAACATCCTTAGTTACACAAAAGACAAGAGTAAGGGAAATATAGCCAGTAACTACAGGCCTATCACCTGCCATACCAATAATGTGGAAGTTACTAACAGGTATCATCAGTGAAAGGCTATACAACTACCTAGAGGAGGAACAAACACCACGTCCCCTACCAACAGAAAGGCTGCAGAAGGAAGTGTAGGGGCACAAAAAAGACCAGCTCCTGATAGACAAAATGGTAATGAAGAACAGTAGGAGAAGGAAAACCAACCTAAGCATGGCATGGATAGACTATAAGAAAGCCTTCGACATGATACCACACACATGGCTAATAGAATGCCTGAAAATATATGGGGCAGAGGAAAACACCATCAGCTTCCTCAAAAATACAATGCGCAACTGGAATACAATACTTACAAGCTCTGGAATAAGACTAGCAGAGGTTAATATCAGGAGAGGGATCTTCCAGGGCGACTCACTGTCCCCACTACTCTTCGTAGTAGCCATGATTCCCATGACAAAAGTACTACAGAAGATGGATGCCGGGTACCAACTCAAGAAAAGAGGCAACAAAATCAACCATCTGATGTTCATGGACGACATCAAGCTGTATGGTAAGAGCAATCCAAGGAAACGAGATACCCTAATCCAGACTGTAAGGATTGTATCTGGGGACATCAGAATGGAGTTTGGAATAGAGAAAAATGCGCCTTAGTCAACATACAAACAAAAAAGGCAAAGTAACGAGAACTGAAGGGATAAAGCTACCAGATGGGAGCAACATCAAACACATAGATGAGACAGATACAAATACCTGGGAATAATGGAAGGAGGAGATATAAAACACCAAGAGATGAAGGACACGATCAGGAAAGAATATATGCAGAGATCAAGGCGATACTCAAGTCAAAACTCAACGGCGGAAATATGATAAAAGCCATAAAACACATGGGCAGTGCCAGTAATCAGATACAGCGCAGGAATAGTGGAATGGACGAAGGCAGAACTCCGCAGCATAGATCAGAAAACCAGGAAACAAATGACAATACACAAAGCACTACACCCAAGAGCAAATACGGACAGACTATACATAACACGAAAGGAAGGAGGGAGAGGACTACTAAGTATAGAGGACTGCGTCAACATTGAAAACAGAGCACTGGGGCAATATCTGAAAACCAGTGAAGACGAGTGGCTAAAGAGTACATGGGAAGAAGGACTAATAAAAGTAGACGAAGACCCAGAAATATACAGAGACAGGAGAAAGACAGAAAGAACACAGGACTGGCACAACAAACCAATGCACGGACAATACATGAGACAGACTAAAGAACTAGCCAGCGATGACAATTGGCAATGGCTACAGATGGGGAGAGCTAAAGAAGGAAACTGAAGGAATGATAACAGCGGCACAAGATCAGGCCCTAAGAACCAGATATGTTCAAAGTACGATAAGACGGAAATAACATCTCTCCGCCATATGTAGGAAGTGCAATACGAAAAATGAAACCATAAACCACATAGCAAGTGAATGCCCGGCACTTGCACAGAACCAGTACAAAAAGAGGCATGATTCAATGGCAAAAGCCCTCCACTGGAGCCTGTGCAAGAAACATCAGCTACCTTTGTCAGCTAATAAGTGGTTACGAGCACCAACCTGAGGGAGTGATAGAAAACGATCAGGCAAAGATCCTCTGGGACTATGGTATCAGAACGGATAGGGTGATACGTGCAAATAGACCAGACGTGACGTTGACTGACAAAGTCAAGAAGAAAGTATCACTCATTGATGTCGCAATACCATGGGACACCAGAGTTGAAGAGAAAGAGAGGGAAAAAATGGATAAGTATCAAGATCTGAAAATAGAAATAAGAAGGATATGGGATATGCCAGTGGAAATCGTACCCATAATCATAGGAGCACTAGGCACGATCCCAAGATCCCTGAAAAGGAATCTAGAAAAACTAGAGGCTGAAGTAGCTCCAGTCTCATGCAGAAGAGTGTGATCCTAGAAACGGCACACATAGTAAGAAAAGTGATGGACTCCTAAGGGGGCAGGATGCAACCCGGAATCCCACACTATAAAAACCACCCAGTCGAATTGGAGGACTGTGATAGAGCAAAAAAAAAAAAAAATAAAATAAATAATAATAATAATAATAATAATAATAATAAATTACAAGAAACTAGGCGAAAAGTATTTTGAAGACTAACCTTGAAAAACTAGTTTGGAATCATTTAAAATATAATGACCCTTACGGGAAAAAAAAAAAAATGAAAAAATACAGGAGTCAATCACATGTCTCTAGAACCTTGACAGTCAAATATATAGTATATATAATATATATATAGATATATATATAATATATATATATATATATATATAAAGATAATATATATATATATATCCCTTTATGAAATATTTTTCAGCTGATAAAATTCCTAGTTCTTTGCTTTCTTTTTTTCAATTAATACAATTTTATTTCACAGTTTTAAAAATTAAGAATTTTTATACATAATCTTGTTGAAGGTTACAACTCTACCTACTTTTCATATGCAGTTATATGCTACTGGAAATTCGAGGAAATAGTCCGGTATGCAGTCATTAGGGAATACAATAAGCAATGATATACTATACTCCTGATTTACTACAAATCACAACCACTTAAATTTTACCATCACAAACCTACGCAAACTTTCGTTTACCAACCTTCAATGGATAAACAATCGCTAATCAAAACTACTCTACCTGGTTTCAGTCACAATAGATCACAACCGGGTACTACACTTTCTCCAAATAGTTCAGTTCAATTCCGTTTTTGTTTAGTAGTCAATCTAGTTATGAATGACTGTTGAGATGAATAGATATAAATCAACAGAGTATGAATGAAAAATTTTGTAAATTTTTCTGCAGAATTATATATATATATATATATATATATATATATATATTATATATATATATATATATATATATATATATATATATATATATATAGGTTGTTAACTACCAGGGAATTACTACCCACTAAATGAAAATTCGTACACGAATCAAGATACCTGTGCAGGTATACCAACAGACTACAGTACTCTCTGGATCTAAAAAAAATGTAAACAAACTATACATCTCTTCCTTAGTCGGCATTAGCGAGAGAGAGAGAGAGAGAGAGGGGGGGGGGGCGAATGAAGAGGGGAAGGGGGAGTGGGTAGGGAGAACAATATCAAATTCTTTAACCTTATTTCCCGCAACGCTGACAGATGCCGGACTCACCTCCTGTTGGGGCGGGAAAGAAAAAAAGGCCACAGCCCAGAGTTAGGTCCAATAGAAGATACATTTTGCATTGTAGTCATTGTAAATTGGGACAAAAATGGAGGTGTTTTATAGTTCATCTATCACTCAAGAACTACTACATATCACTAATTCAGGTCAGGAAGAAATAAGTATACGTCATAGAGTGTTTTGTTTCGTTCTAGGTCAAATATTCAATGAGAAGAACTTAGCCCATTAGGTAATTCAATTATGGGTATGTTAAATACTCTTCTTGACATCTACCGACACATCGTACATATAATTAAGAATGAAATCCACACATCAACTACTACGACAGTCTAAATCAGGGGTTCCCAGCCATGGGGGTTATTTTGAATTTTAAGGGCGGGGGGCAAATTTGAGAATGGATAAACCAAGTCAATAGCCTTTTAGACTTCTTCCACGTGAATATAAGAATTCTAGTATATCACCACAGGGGGACATCTGGATTTTAGAGGAGTTCAGGTGGGGCATGGCCAAAAACAGGTTAGGAACCACTTCGAATGGCCCTATGAAGCCTTATAAATATCCTTTACGTGAAAGGGGCATAGGATCCCCTACATAATAAATAGTCTATTAATTATTATTTACATAGAAAATTCATGCAGAAAGACACATTATCCCTGTGGTTGAGTGTATTAATACTAACGAAATGGCATTGGTCAGGGTATAAGTTGTCTTATACATTCTTAAGTGCTGAAAAAAAAAATTGGACAAGTTAGGGTGAGTTATTGTGGTTCGGATCCCACAATAAGCTGTAGGTCCCGTTGCTAGGTGACCAATTGGTTCCTAGCCACGTAAATATATCTAATCCTTCGGGCCAGATCTAGGAGAGCTGTTAATCAGCTCAGTGGTCTGGTAAAACTAAGATATACTTAACTTAACCATAAACCTAAGTCGGCAACTTATCATATACATGTCACAAACATGTCGAAAACAAGTCAACACCTTATCTCATACATGTAAAAACATAGTCGAGATCTTATCTCAGACATGTCAGAAACATGTAGAAAACCAGTCAAGACCTTCTCTCACACATATCACCAACATGTTGAAAACAAGTCAAAAACTTCTCTCACACATATCACCGACATGTTGAAAACAAGTCAACAACTTATCTTACATATCACCAACATGTTGAAAACAAGTTGAGAACTTCTCTCATACATATGACCAACATCTTGAAAACAAGCCAACGACCGTGAGTGATTACTGACCTTTGGCAAACACTGGATAATCGTATAATGCACTGGTAGGGGCTACCAAAAAAGTCCTCAACTTGTTTGCGACAAGTTGTCGATATGTGTGTTGGTGACATGTTATGCTGTAACTAGATATGGGAGTCTGAATGTGAATGGTTGAGGTACAAATGAGGATATATATATATATATATATATATATTATATATATATATATATATATATATATATATATATATATATTTAGGCAAAAGCCAAGAAGGAAGGAAAGTGAAACAATGGAATACCACTGCAAGGCCTTCCGACTTCCGTCCTTTACTAAATCTGCTTAGTAAAGGGCGAGAGTCGAAAGGCCTTGCAGCGGTACTCCATTGTTTCACTTTTTGTTGTGGCTTTTGCCTTTATTTATATGTTCATCATGTTCCAAATTCTCGTGATTCAGCTGTACAATATATATATATATATATATATATATATCTATATATATATATATATATATAACAGATAGATAGTATATATACATATATTCCTCAGACCCGAGAATTTTAATGCACGATTTCGTTTTAAAATTCTGTACCTATTTCAGGTAGGGTTAGGAGTTTCGTTCACTGTTGCCTTCCTCACTGTCCCTTCTCACCTACTCTCTGAGGTACCTCAGGTAAAAGAAAGGATGACTCAATTTTATGTTCCATCTGTGTCATGAAGTCTGATGATGACAGAAGAGGTATATTTTGTTTGTATGGTGTTTTGACGTTGCATGGAACCAGTGCTTATTCAGCAACGGGACCAACAGCTTTACGTGACTTCCGAACCACGTCGAGGGTGAACTTCTATCACCAGAACAGAAGAGGTATAAAACTGTTAGGTTTAGTTGGTAATTCGGGTTTAATTACAGATAACTCTTCAGTTTACATTAGATATAGTGTGCAATTATTTTTGTTTTGTTTTATCCTATTGTGTTATGTAATTTTATTACTGTTGTTCCTCACACTGGCTGTGTAATTTTCTAATGCCAAATATTTCACATAATTTCTGTCATGCAACCTCAC
>NC_087204.1:105793723-105823723 GCF_015104395.2 Macrobrachium nipponense
TATATAACTACACACACACACACACACACACACATCATATATATATATATATATATATATATATATATATATATATATATATATACACACACACACACACACTATATATATATATATATATATATATATACACACACACACACATATATATATATATATATATATATATAATATATATATATATATATATATATATAATAAGAAACATTTGTATCCACAAGGAAATTTTAAAAAATACTGCAAGTAATCTTGGACAATTTCCAAACCTTCACAAAATTCGAAAACACCTCTAACTTTAGTCTGGAAGAGTTAGACAAATAGCAAGCAAATTTACTCCTCGCTGACCTCCAGCTGGCATCAAGATTAATGATGTGCGCACGCGCGCACGCGTTTCTGGTGATCAATGGCGTACTAATGAAAGAGTTGGCGAGGAAGTTCTAATGTAGAAGTTTTCGTTACATAGTTTTTGCATGTTCTGCACAGCGTACTCAATAGATACCCACTCTCTCTCTCTCTCTCTCTCTCTCTCTCTCTCTCTCTCTCTCTCTCTCTCTCTCTTTAAAGCTTCGCTGATATCTAGTGTGGATATTTACCGCCAGCTGAAAAAAAAAACTAGATAAAGCTAAATGATTAGCATCCCATTCTGGTCACTCTGTCATAATAACGGCGAGTATCCTGAACGCAGCATCCAGTGTAGTGAAGTGTTTTTTAAACATGACTCTGACTTCAGAATATGACGATTATTCTGCCAAAATAGGTACCATTAGATGACCCTAAAAAAATAATAATAGGTCTGTCTCGACTTTTCCTAGAGAATAATTGATGATTTTCTAGATCATATCCTGAAGATCTGATTTCTGGAAGATTTTTACTGAGAGAGAGAGAGAGAGAGAGAGAGAGAGAGAGAAGAGAGAGAGAGAGAGCTATTATGACTTATAACGACTTAGGATATTAGGGTTCTGAGACGAAAAGAGCGGCTTTGATGTCTCTAATCTGATGAAGATGACACAAATTGCTGACCGGTGCTAAAAGTTCATTTTAATCGGCGTCCTTTCTCCATAAAAGAACGATGATTTGGGAAAACGTTCTCGCCTTCCACAGTTTGCCTTGAGTAGTAAAAGAGGGTCTACTATCAATTCCCTGTTTTCTGTAGCGTCAATTTTAGACTGGGAATGGTGAACGGATATAATTCATACTTCCTACGTAAGCACACAATGTTTAAATTAGATAAAATGGTAGATAAAGAAATGACTAATTAAAGAACAATGATGACGGGCCCATAAAGGTCCAAGATATGACAATAACAAGTAAAAAGCCGCCACAGTTGCGTATACGAGCAAGACCGTGTTTTATCAATAAAAAAAAGGGGGCGGGGGCATTTTGATAAATAGCTACGGTCTGGCTCATGTATGCAAAGCTTTGCCTTTTCACTTGCAATTTCGGGTCACAGCGCAGTGATGCGCCACAGACGAGGATGATAATCATAGTAACCTTTGTAGTGAAGGTTGAAATCGGCCTCCAAGGTGATACCCACAGTGTTTTCCGACTGGGCAGTTATGACGGTGTCACGCGGGCGTATCTTGATGCCCGGGAGCCTCCTCCTCTGGTTCATGGACACGATGGAGATGGAGGCGCCGATGTCCCACTCGATGATGGCCTGGATGCTGTCCAGATTCTTGGGGTTCACTTTCACCGGGGGCAGCGTCACCTGGTTCACGACTGAGTCCACTGGAGTCCTGAGCTTGACGGGCCCTTTGAACTGGACCCTCTTGCGCTCTCTCCTCAAGTCCTTGTAAGGGCAGACGTACTTGCTGTGGCCTTTCTTCTTGCAGGTGGAACACACGAAAGTCTTGAAGGAGCAGACGCTGGCGCAGTGGTCGGGCTTGCCACACCGCCAGCACTTGACCTGCGTGAGGCCCTCCGACGGCTCCGGAGGGCCGCCGAAGGTCAGCGTGGACTGCAACTGAGACTTCTCCATGCTGAGGGCGATGTCGATGGCCTTCTCGAAGGTCAAGTCCTCCTCGCCGCAGAGTCGCGTCCGTATGATGTCCGACTTGACGCCCACGATCAGCTGGTCGACGAGAGCCTCCTCGAGGTAGTCGCCGAACTGGCAGTGGTCGGAGATCTTCCTCAGCTCCTGGACGAAGCTGGCCATGCTCATGCCCTCCTTCTGGTACAGGCTGTGGAAGGTGAACCTCATGGCGCACCGGCTCTCCTCCGGCTGGAAGTACACCAGCAGGACGTTCTGCAGGACCCCGTAGGTTTTGGTCGCCGGGTCTTGCGGTCTCAGGAGGTCGGTGAGGATGGCGAACGACCTCTCGCCTATGGACCTGAGGAAGAGGTCCCTCCGCCTCTCGTCCTCCACGATATCGTTGACCTCGAAGTAATCCTCGAGTTTCTGGCACCATCGTTTGAAGTCCTCGTGCTCGTCGAACGGGTCCACGGCCTCTGCCGAGTCGTCATCACCAGGAGTAGCCGCCATGCCGTAATTGCTCCCTCCGACGGACACTGCTAAAGAGGAAAGTGTTCCCCAAACTACTACCAGACAGATGAGTAAGAGACTGTATATATAATGGGAGATGAATTGATTTCTGTTGGAGGAGCACAGCCGGCGCATGCGTACGGTAAGTGGTGTAATCAATTGTCTTTTATTAAGATAAGGCCAATCTATATTTTTTCATCAGCTGTCACGTCTTTTCTGATAAATCGATGGCTCTTATGGATATGGCTGATTGTATTTTTTTTTTTTTTTTTTTTTTTTTTTTTGGCTTGTGATGCACTTCGTCGGCGGCAACGCAGACGTCAGGGAGGCACACAATTGGCCATGTGTCCGTCTTCACATAAACAACGAAGCAGACACCAGAAAATACTGCAGAAAAATGTAGGTCTTCAATACTCACGCGAAGGTCGCCACCACCACCTCCTCCTCCTCCTCCTCCTCCTCCTCCTTTCCCTCTTACTCCTACGCCTCGCAATTTGAGAGCACTGACGATGCAGCAGGAGATAATGGGGTCGTTTGTATTGAACTCTCTCCCGCTCGATCGTTATTTTTCCTTCAAAGATATTAAATAAATGTTCCCAAGAAATTTAAAAAATAAATAAATAAAAAAAGAGCAGCATCAACACGCGCAAGTATATAAATGTTACCAAGATATAACTTAAGAAAACAAAAAGTGCAGCATCATCATATACAAATATATAAAAGTTTAAGAATACCATTTTGCCTTACCTTGCACAACACGAAAACTTTTATTGCACGCAACTGACAAGGTCAGAAGCTTGAGCAGAAGAAGACAACATTTTAATACTTGGCATATTATACGTCATCAGATACGATCGTGAATTTCCACTTTGGGAAAATTCCACTTTGGGAAAATTTGCTTGAAATCATTGCGATTCCCGAGGTATGCGCGAGATGGCAGGCAGTGGGTCCAAAGACGCCCAAATAATTCAATGAAGTGTGATAAGTCATTAACTAACAGACTAATACGATAGGCTCCTATCTTCCTCTATGAGTAGGAGGACAACTGGGGAAAAGAGGTCGTCTTCCTAAATCGGGATTGTTGTTGAAGAACTGTTTATCAGAGATTACTGCATTAATAAAAAAAGGCGTTTACTGGTTAATGGAATAGTCTCACTGACGACGACGCAACCGTCTCTTCATTCTGTCACCTAATTAAAACTTTTAATAGAAAATTATAGTTTGTGCCACATAAACGCCAGAGTAAAAACCTGCATTTTGTCTTCAGAACTTTCTCTATCGATCGATTCCTTATCCGGATTTGACTGTGTGATCGAGTTTTACGATAGGTATGGACGGATAAAATGTTCTCTTCACTATTTGTACAACAGCTTGTATCATTACTACTCGGGAGTTGCTTGTATGTGTTGCATAGTTCCCAGTGTTTGAAGTTATTGAATAACTCGACCAATTGTAAATAATTAAATATCACTGTGATATACACTTCATTGTGCTAAGTTCTGTGGTCGATAAAATTACCTATCTATCTATCTAAGTTTTGTGGTCGATACCTTCCTATACTATCTTTTATCCATCTAAGGTCTGTGGTTGATAAAATGACCATATCTATCTAAGGCTTGTGGTCGATAACATTACCTATCTATCTAAGGTTCTGTGGGTCGATAAAATGACCTATCTGTCTAAGGCCTGTGGTCGATAAAATTACCTATCTATCTATCTAAGGTCTGTGGTCGATAAAATTACCTATCTATCTATCTATCTATCTAAGGTCTGTGGTCGATAATATTACCTATCTATCTATCTATCTATCTAAGGTCTGTGGTCGATAAAATTACCTATCTATCTATCTATCTATCTAAGGTCTGTGGTCGATAATATTACCTATCTATCTATCTAAGGTCTGTGGTCGATAAAATTACCTATCTATCTATCTATCTATCTATCTATCTATCTACTAATGTCTGTGGTCGATAAAATTACCTATCTATCTATCCAACGTCTGCGGGTCGATAAAATTATCTATCTATCCAACGTCTGTGGGTCGACACATACCTATCTTCATCTATCTATCTAGTCTAAGGTCTATGGTCGATAAAATTACTTATCTATCTAACTAAGGTTGTGGTCGATACCTTTACCCATCTATCTATCCATCTAAGGTCTGTGGTCGATAAAATTACTTATCTATCTAACTAAGGTTGTAGTCGATAACCTTTACCCATCTATCTTATCCATCTAACGGTCCTGTGGTTGATAAAATCACCATCTATCTAAGGCCTGTGGTCGAAACATTTACACATCGATCTATCTAAATGGCTTGTTGGTCGATAAAATTACCTACATGTCTTTTCCTCTAAGTGTCGGTGGCGATAAAAATAACCTATCTAGCTAAGGCCTGTTTTAACGGTCTCGATAAAATTACCCATCGATCTAAGAGTCCTGGGTCGATAAAACTACCCTATCTATCTAGGTCGTGTCGACTAAAATTACCTATCCATCTATCTATCTATCTATCTATCTATCTAATTTGCCAATTTTAGGAGACAGAGGGTGAACAGAGAGAAGAAGCCGTATTGGCTGGAGGAGTGAAAAGGTGTGTATATATATGCATACATACAAATACACACATACGTATATATTATAAACAAGATACATACATATACACACAGATATATGTATACGGTATGGTATGTATGTGTGTGTATATATATATATATATATATATATATATAAAAAGAGAAGACAGAGAGAGAGAGAGACGAGAGAGAGAGAGAGAGAGAGAGAGAGAGAGAGAGAGAGAAGAGAGAGAGAGAGGATCACAGTAATATTCTTGGTTAGGAAGAAGACGAAATATATTTGTAGAAATATTTCGTCTTGCTAAACAAGAATGTTACTGTGGATCCTTCTATTGATGACTGAATACACGATACGTTGTTCATATGTTTAATATACATACATTCATATATATATATATATATATATATATATATATATATATATATATATATATATAATATATACATATATATATATATATATATATATATATATATATATAATGTATTCAGAAATAAAAAAAATTAATGGTATCAAAGTAGACTTCACGCATACCAGACCAAGTCGATAACAGACACAAGAAACAGGCCAACTCGGCCCCGCCCCGCCCACCCCCCCTCCCCCCATGTTTTTTTTTTTTTTTTTTTTTTGCTTTTTAACTCTCGTTGGAGAGTCTTGTTACCAGGTCGCCGCCTCAACATTTTATGGCCCTCGATCGCACTTACGCCCGATTTTACGAACTCAAAAGACCATTCAGGAAAAAGAACGGTACGCTGGGGGATGAGGGTGAATGAGGGGGAGGGGGAGGACCGGTCATAACGAGTCTGCGTTTTGTGCTACGTTTTAGAAGAATGATGTTAGACTGTGTTCGTTTATTATTTCAACGGCTTTTTCTTATTCTTCTTCTTAATAATAATAAATTATTATTATTATTATTATTATTAGTTTATTATTATTATTATTATTATTATTACTCTTTCGTGTCATCAGCTACTGGGCTTTTTATTTTTAGTGAACAATTTTGTGTGCTTTTCAGTACACTCCCATTTCATATGTAGATACATATATCTTTGTATATATAATATATATATATATACATTATACATACAAAGTATACATATGTATATAATATATATATGTATATATAATAAATACACACGTAAATTTAAATGTATATATATATATATATATATATATATATATATATATATATATCAGCCTGACAATTACTTCCACTTACTGGCATACAATTGAAATTTATCAACAATCATCGGATAATTTTGAGGTATCATATTATTTTGGCAGCCACTTATTCATAAGGTGACTAATCACCCATGCTGGAATGACTACCAGCACATTTTATATTTTCCCTTTACATTTGTCACTCGAATCTATACTGATACTTTTCCTCATTTCAGTTTTGTAATTATGCTTGACTTCCAAACAACGTGGTTTGTTTTCTTGTAATATTTCTTGATTAAGATGACAGCTCATGAGGGTATCTCAGTCAAAAACGTCACTTAAATCAGATACATATACAAGAGCAATGATCAAAGAGAGGTTAAAGTTTGGATTTAGCAAAAAAAAGAGCACAAAATTAAAATTACAACTATGAACTGAGATTATGTTAATTATAATGAAATGCTGCAACTTTCATGACATTTTAATCCAATAACCAGCGGAGAAAGAAAAAAGAATCTATAATTAGTAATTAAAGTGACTGAGCCAACACCCGCTATAATGATAATGAAATGAATACTTAAGTGTGATACCTTGCAGCTTTCATGACTGACTCTCGCGATGGACTTTCGTCTTGAGCTTTCATTATAGACTTTCATGTTTGAATTTCATGGTGGACTTTCATGTTGAGCTTTCATTATGAACTTTCATGCCTGACTTCCATAATTGACTTCCGTGTTGAGCTTTCATAAAAGATTTACATGTTGAGCTTTCCTTACAGACTTTCATGATGAGCTTTCATCATGAACTTTCATGCCTGACTTTCATAATTAACTTCCGTGTTGAGCTTTCATTAAGGACTTTCATGTTGAACTTTCATCACAGACTTTCATGATGACATTTCACTACGGACTTTCATGTTTGACTTTCAGGATGAACTTTCATGCTGTGCTTTCATTACAGACTTTCATGTTTGACTTTCATGATGAACTTTCATGTTGAGTTTTCACTACGGACTTTCATGTTTGACTTTCATTATAGACTTCCATGATGAATTTTCATGTTGAGCTTTCATTAAATACTTTCATGTTAAGCTTTCATTACGAACTTTCATGTTTGACTTTCATGTTGAGCTTTCACTACGGACTTTCATGTTGAGCTTTCACTAAGGACTTTCATGCTTGACTTTCATGGTAGACTTTCATGATGAACCTTCATGTTGAATTTTCACTAAGGACTTTCACGCTTGACTTTCATGCTGGAAACAATGCTTGGTGGTAAGACGGGGATGATACTGATAACTGGAAGAGGCGTTCATTGGTCAGCTACCCCAGACGTGTGCTACCAGGAACAGGAGGGGCATCAGCACCACAAGACCTCTTGGTTGTAGGTAACCTTTTTGCCATGAAGCCTAATTAATTAAAAGGTGTAAGTTCTTGTACATCATCTAAAATAGAACAGACAAGAATATTGAATTTAGGCCAAAGGCCAAGCGTTGGGGCCTGTGAGACAATTCAGCGCTGAAAGGAAACCGACAGTAAGAAGGTTTGAAAGGTGTAACGGGAGGAAATCCTCAAAGCAGTTGCACTATGTTAGAGGCTGGACTGTGAGACGGAAGAAAGAGAATATGAACTGAAATAAAGTAAAAGGGATGAAGGGGGGTTGCAGCTAGGGGCCTATGGAGGAGACGGCTGCAAAGAACCTTAAATAAAGCCTACGTTGCAACGCGTGAGGTGCACTGACGGCGTTACCCGACTATGATGGTCATCCAAAACTCACACAAATACCTTGGTTTTACACTCAACCCCAAACCTCTTATCGTTGGGCAGAACTATTCCGTTCTCACTCCAACCGGGACGCTTATCAACCTCACAATCAAAAACAAATTAACGTCTCGGCAAAATAACGATATAATCCAATTCAGCGACGATATTGCATCACCGGCGTTTCTAATTAACAGAAATAGTATTTTCCCTTCGTATCAAAGGACCTCTTCAAACGGAGAGAGATGGCGATTTCCACGTTCTGTCAAAATCGTATCAAAGGGAGAATGACTAGGTCGAGAGAGAGAGAGAGAGAGAGAGAGAGAGAGTTTAAACCAACGATATAGACCGAATCCTCGAAGCCCAAAATATAAAAAATCAAATGAAAAAAATTCTCAGCGAAGTTGGAATAAACAGCTGTGCCGGATTGCCGGTTCGAGACAACATGCGATAGATTCCAGAGTTTTGCAGGCTGGAAAACTGGATGCTCCAGTCGTAAGGGAAACGACGGCGAAGCTGGTAATGAGATTTTCGAGAGAAGCAATACACTACGGGAGTCTTTGATGTAATTTTACAGAAGGAGATATCGGATTTCTCATAGAATTAATAAATCACTGATTCGATCACATCGAAACTCAACACCAATACATAATGGCGTTCGTTATCCCCTATCGCATCCTCAGCTCTTCCACAGGTATGGTACAGGTATAATATGTTACCCAGTCAGGTGTGTAAGTTGCACTGACCACAAAATGGAGATAATCGTATGATAAAGAAAAAAAAAGTGAAATGTAGGACAAGAGGTCCACCAGCGGGGTTTGACTGGAACTGACAGAAGCTGACAGGAACTGACAGTAATGGAACGGGAAACGAAGACAACACTGAGGATGCCAATAAGTATTTCGGAAGGCAACACGAGTCTTAGAACAGAAACAATGGACGAAAAGTACGAAAAAAATAATAATAATAATAATAATAATAATAAATAAAATCTAAAAATTAAATAAAACTAAAAAATAAATAGAACCAAACTTCATCTCTTTCATGTATTGTAGATGTTTAATTAACTGGCTTATATGAGAGAAATGTGAAAATGTGAAGACCTATAAGAATGGCACACAGGAATGGTTCTCCATATTGCTTTTTCGCACCATGTATTAAAATATGAAAAAAATAATTAATTAATTAATTATAACAAATGAAATATAAAAAAACAAAAGTTGAATGAATGAATTTCAAAAACTCAGAAGTTATATTGTTAATTAAGGGTTCCCAAAAGGAAAATGTAGCTTAATAACCAATTATTTGGTTGAACGGGATATAAATGACGCTGTTCCAAGATAGCCACCATTGTGTGAAGCTAATATTCCAATGTTTTTGAGACGGAATCTAAGTACGTTGCTGACTATTGTTCTCCTTGTGAAGCTGTCTCCTAATGACAAAATATCTTCCTAATTAAGTTCAGTAATTATTTTAAGCAAAACGAAAATTGATATTGTTTTTCTAGCAGCACTACAAAATAATGCATAAGTTGATGATGAGTACAGATGTACGCGTTGAAAAATGAATGCGCATCAATTTAAAACAATTACGCAGTAATACGCCTATGGAAATATATCACGAACATATATTGATTCAGAAGAGCAAGCACCCATCTAACGCTAAAAAGTATTAGGCGCTACTAACACTCTAGATGCAACATTTTGAGGAAGACCTACAAAAATGAACAAAATAATCATGCACGTACGTTTACCCTACATCCCTATACATTTTTCCCCGTTACAGGTCGTCGGCTTCACCTCCTCCTCCTCCTCCTCCTCTTCTTCTTCTTCTTCTGCCTGAACAGGTAAGTGCTAAGTATCCAAACGCTTGAAAGAGTACTCACTCATCCCGTACTCACCCTCCATGAACCTCTTCAACAGCCAAAGGTTCGATGATTTTATAAAAAAAAAAAAAAAAAAAAAAAAAAAAAAAAAAAAAAAAAATGTTTATAGTGACAGAAGGCTGAATGCTTGTTGTATTAGAAAACGAGGCACTTTTCATAGCTCACTCTCTTAATCATTCATTCAGTCCTTGGTGAGACTTCGTCATTGAAGTCGGTCTTTTATAAAACGTATTTTTCCAAGACGCATTCCATCACACCAGAAGATGGTTGGAAGGGTTCATTGTGTACGTTACGCATTGGTGATAAGGCCACTATATTGATTTCAATAAAACATATAATGATGTCTACAGTAGAGAATAATAGAAGAGTCGACTACGAGTTATTATAATTAGTAGTAGTAGCAATGAAAGATAAAAGAAAAGAATAAAGTTGATACCTACGAACTGAAATAAAATGCATCATTTGTAATAGCGTGTTTTTCTATCACAGAAAGAATCCATCGATAACAGAGCATGAAAAGAAACGTAAGAAAACAATGCAAGAAAAGGTTAAAGGTTGATCTGCGTCCCAAACTCGCCCAGGAAACCGAGGATGAAAGAGTGAACGAGAAAAAAAACCCAACGAAATAACAGCCAGACCGAAAGAGGCATTCAATTGTATCACTCAGAGAGAGAGAGAGAGAGAGAGAGAGACCTTCGCATCTGAAGAAGCAAGAAGCCAGGAAATAGAAGAAGAAGAAGACGAAGAAGATAAAAAGAAATTCTCGCCCCCAGGGATCTCAGAGTGTAAGATATAATCTCACCAACGTTTGATTCACATCTGAACGTTTTTCAACACACACTGAAACCGTACTCTGAACAAACGTATATCTAATATTATTAGTATCGTCTTGCTTCGCGATTAGAATAAAAAATCACATAAGTGGTCTGTTATTTGTCTGTTGTTTTTCCTAGGTTCTCATCAGAGAGGAGCAACGGAAGAAACGGGTCGAGCTGAGTGGAAAAATAATGAAACGAGAAAGAGGTTTTTACCTCCGTTCCACATTCCCAGGATATGAAATGGAAGAGGGGGTAGAGGCAAAGGCGGTGGAGAATGCTTACGGCACAAGCCCGACGACGTTGCCATGGCAACAAGTTGCAGTCGAAAGGTGACTGTGTTTGTATACATACAGGTGGCCTCGTAAAGGTCACCGCAAAGAATTGGCAATGCCCGAAAGAAGAAGATCACAACACACCCCTACAACTTTACGAATATGGGCGGAGTCAGGGAAAAGGTCTCCCAAAGAGGAAAGGGGAAACGACGCTAAATAGAAAGAATGATAGAGGGAAAAAAAAAGCAGCGCAGGACTTCATTGATTTTTCTTTCGAAAACCAGACTCCATTAGAAGACTTCTTAAGGGATCCTCACTGGGTTTTTTTATCGATGATTTTAGCGGATACGGAAATTGGCGTTACAGGCCGAAGCCAATATCGGCCCGGCCGAGCGAGTGGACGAAAGGACGATCTGAGAAAAATATTGTATCCCAAATCCAAATATGAAAGCAGATTTTACCAGTCATGTTTAGTTCGTATGGTGACGGAGTCCTTATTTAATTATTATCGAGTGCAATAACTGTATCAAAATAATAACATAGTAAACCATTAGCATCTGTGGAAAGTTTCCAGTAAAGCAAACAGTTGATTTATACAGAAGGATAAATCATAATATGATCACAATCAAAATTTATTTGAAGTCTCTGTCCATGGTATTTTCTGTTGAGGAAATTCGTTACGCTCAGGAAAAGATAAACACGTGTGCATGCATAATCATCGTCCATCTCTTAAAGGACTTCCTGATATAAGCGGCAAAGACAAAGACAATATTCTTAAGCTTTATCTATTTATTAGAACAAAAAAATAACTGTCTGTCAGGGAATCAACAGAATGCCAGTACGTATACCTGGGTAGTCAGAGGAACAAAAAGAGAAAATATAAAAATATTAAAATAAAAAAAAATCCCTTGTTATTTCAGAGGTGAGGCTGTTTCCTAAAGGTGGATACAGAACCGACCAATCAAGAGTCCCGTTTCATAGGATCTAGGGACCAGAATTGGAAAAAGAATCGTATCTAGAGATGGTCGATCGAGTTTGAAGAAGAATGGCGTTAGATGACGCTGCTCGCTAAAAAAAAAATTAAAATTATAAAATAAATAATGATATATAAATATATATATATATATATATATATATATATACATATATATATATATATATAGATATATATATATATATAGATATATAATTATATATATATATATATATATATACATATATATGTGTGTGTGCGTGCGGAATCCACTGCTATTTCTATCTTTCGCGGAAAAATAATAAATAAAACGCGCTACAATACTGCTACATTTATTCATTCCTGAGCAGACAGATGTTTTTGACAATCCATGGCAGCCTCCAAGCCTAATCAAGAATCTCAATGGATATATATATATATATTATATCTATATATATATATATATATATTATATATATATATATATATACATATATATATATATATATATATATATATATATATATTTATATCCATTGAGATTCTTGATTAGGCTTGGAGGCTGCCATGGATTGGTCAAAACATCTGTCTGCTCAGGAATGAATAAATGTAGCAGTATTGTAGCGTGTTTATTTATTATTTTTCCGCGAAAGATAGAAATAGCAGTGGATTCCGCACGCACACACACATATACACACACACACATATATATGTATTATATATATTATATATATATATATATATATAATTATATATATATATATATATATATATATATATATTTATATTTTTTTTTTTACAGCAGCGAGCAGCGTCATCTAACGCCATTCTTCTTCAAACTCGATCGACCATCTCTAGATACGATTCTTTTTCCAATTCTGGTCCCTAGATCCTATGAAACGGGACTCTTGATTGGTTGATTCTGTATCCACCTTTAGGAAACAGCCTCACCTCTGAAATAACAGAAGGGATTTTTTTTTATTTTAATATTTTTATATTTTCTCTTTTTGTTCCTCTGACTACCCAGGTATACGTACTGGCATTTTGTTGATTCCCTGACAGACAGTTATTTTTTTGTTCTAATAAATAGATAAAGCTTAAGAAAAATTGTCTTTGTCTTTGCCGCTTATATCAGGAAGTCCTTTAAGAGATGGACGATGATTATACATGCACACGTGTTTATCTTTTCCTGAGCGTAACAAATTTCCTCAACAGAAAATACCATGGACAGAGACTTCAAATAAGTTTTGATTGTGATCATATTATGATTTATCCTTCTGTATAAATCAACTGTTTGCTTTACTGGAAACTTTCCACAGATGCTAATGGTTTACTATGTTATTATTTTGATACAGTTATTGCACTCGACAATAGTTAAATAAGGACTCCGTCACCATACGAACTAAACATGACTGGTAAAATCTGCTTTCATATTTGGATTTGGGATACACACACACACACACACACACACACACACACACACACACACACACACACATATATATATATATATGATATATATATGTATATATAATAATATATATATATATATATATATACATACATATATATATACATATATATATATATACACATATATATATATATTACATATATATACATATATATACATATATATATTATATATACTATATATATATATATATATATATATATAATATATATATATATCACATTAACTAGTATGCAATACTGACAGAATGCTGCTGCCCTGTCATGTGCCAATATTGCTCTCGACTCTTAATGTCTTCCTTCATAAAAGAGCAAATGATGATGGCCTTGTCGTTGGGGGGGAATGGGACAGACACCAATCACTCTATCGCTCCTGCAAGACGTGAGCAATGGCTGCAATTGCATCAGGTCCCCATATTGTTATTGCAATGTTGACGGTGTGGCGTGAGTCATCAGGACTACAGTATTAGGTTACGGCTGTCATCACCCCCCAGGAGGAGGAGTTGTCCATTGTGACGTCATCCTGGCCAAAATGCTCAGGTCAAATTCTGGAATGACTTTTGAGTTTATTCCAAGACAAACATTAAACTCAAGATGGACGATCAATGTTGATGACTGACCAAATGCAAACAGACGGGTTTCATTACCTTTTGGTCTGTGGGCTACCTAATCAGGACTTGGATGGGTTACCAACCGTCGCCATATGCGCATGAAAATTCATAGGAGAACATCCTTGCACTAAAAACGTTCAAATAAATCTTTTCATCATTTTCTAAGTTGTATGAGAACGAATGATTGACAAATTGCAACCTCCCTCCTGACGTTGACCTTTGACATTCCAAGGTCGCGTTGACCAAACAAGACTATAATGGAAGTAGTGTACTGCTATGATGACTTATTAGAATTGGTCATACATTGCTAATGTGTAAGAGGCTATGGGGATGGAATGAAAGACACAAAGAACTGATGACCTTGACCTTTAACCCTGCAGGTCAGAGACGATTTATCACAAAACGTCAAACACACTGAAGCTAATGATGGAGAAAGACACACGAGATCATTTACAGGTTTGAAAAGAATGCTATCAACTATATAGTAGACTATGAGGCCGTTTAACTCCTGAACATCCGTGACCCTGACCTTTGACCTTAATTGTCTGACCAATTTCCCCCTTATTGACCACTGTCACCAAACGTCATCAAAATCCTTGACATTTAACCTTCACCGTGGTTTCTTTCAAAAAAAGTAAACAGATAAATAAATAACTTCTAAGCAGCTTGACTTTACATATATTCACTCTGACAGACAGACAGACAGAGGGAACATTCGAATGGACTGACCGACGAACGAACGTACAAACATTAATATATTGCTATTGGAAGGGTGATTGTATACAAATGTACATTATGTATGTATGTATGTATGTATGTATGTATGCACATACATACGTACACCATTATACATTATATATATATATATATATATATATATATAGATAGATAGATAGATAGATAGATAGATAGATAGATAGATAGATAGATAGATAGATAGGTAGAATGTGTGACTGTGTGTGTGCAAATGATACTCTTACAATAATATACGCTCCTCGACGCAACACAACCAAAAATACATTACGTAGGATAATAAGTTTCTTTAAGCAAATATTCACTCTTCCGATGTGCAAATTATAGATTTCTTTATGCGTGAAAATACACACACATAAACACTGTCACCTCAACCACACATTCGAATACCCAAGTTAAGATCAGAATGGTTAGTCCCACGAGAGGAAGGAAGGCTGGTCGATTTAATATTTTGAAGCTTGGGGCAATATCCGGTCGCATATAAGACCGTGAATAAGGACGCGCGCGGTCCCATGTAGCCAGTTATTATCATCTACAGGGTAATATTTTCTGACACAATATCGCAATGTTTTAGATAAATTTTTATCGCTAAATTATGAGGAAAAATACGTTGATTGGTAAAATCTAAATTCATACTTGGATGTAACATAAAAAGAGAACTTGCAGTTATCATCATTTTTTTTTCTGACAGAATATTGCAATGATTTTACGAGATTTTATTCATAAATCATGTCTGCATGAGGACGTTCAGGAAAAATGAACTTGATTGGTAAAATCTAAATTCGTATTTGAGGATCCTTTAAGAGGTCATCCAATGGAGTCTTGTTTTCGGAAGGATATAATCAATGAAGTCCTGCACTGCTTTTGCTTTTCTCTCTCTCTCTCTCTCTCTCTCTCTCTCTCTCTCTCTCTCTCTCTCTCTCTCTCTCTCTCTCTCTTTCATTTCTTCCGTTTCACGCCGTATCCCCTTGTCCTCTTGGGGAGAGCTTTTCCCTGACTCTACCCATATTCGTGAAGTTATGGCTGGGGGGGTGATCTTCTTCTTTCGGGCAGCGCCAATTCTTTGCGGTGACCTTTACGGGGCCACCGTCGTCTGACCACCTGTATATATACAAACACAGTCGCCTTTCGACTGCAACTTGTTGCCATGGCAACGTCGTCGGTCTTGTGCCGTAAGCATTCGCAGCCGCGTTTGCCTCTACCCCAACTTCCATTTCATATCCTGGGAATGTGTGAATTCCTCTCTTTTCATCAGTATCTACGTCGCTTTCTACTGCAATTCTCTAGAAATTGCGAAGAAGAAAAAGCTTATATTAACGCAATTTTTTTTTTTTTTTTTTTTTTTTTCTTTTTTTTTTTTTTTTTTTTTTTTTTTTTTTTTTTTTTTTTTTTTTGTAAGAACGTGAAATCAATAATTTTTTCCAGTACGTGAAATCAATAATTTTTTCCGTAGTAATAATAATTTTTTTTCCCGTAGTGAAATATATTTCCGTACGTGAAATCAATAATTTTTTCCCGTACGTGAAATCAATAATTTTTTCCCGTACGTGAAATCAATAATTTTTTTCCGTACGTGAAAGAAGTGTTTCAATAAATTAAAGAATTTTTGTTCCGTACTAAGAGATAACTTTCTTCCGCACGTGAACGAGAGAGAGAGAGAGAGAGAGAGAGAGAGAGGTACGAGTAAATCTAGTTTTCCCCTTTTCCTGACCTGGCGTGTTAGCCAATCAGAAACCGCATAATTTCTCTACTGGAACTCAACTCGTTGGCTTTTTCCTAGGTCCCACTAACCGAATTTGCCGCCACCCACCACCCCCACCCCCCCCCCCCCCAGTCTCCCGCAGTTTCTTTATATTATATATATATGTATATATAAGATATATCATATATATAGATATAGATATTATATATATAATATATATAATATATATATAGATATATATGAAGCCAAGGAAAATGGAACAAGCAAATTGGAGGGTAAGTGTACAATTTTTTGATCAGTTTTGGAAACAGAAAAAATGAAAAAACCTATAAAAAAAAAAAAATATTAATTTACTTGACCCAATCTCCTTATAATTGGAAGTCCCTGCTGGCTGACGAAGTAAAAAAACGAAAATGGCTTCGTACTGCTCACTGACAAATTCAGCCACAATGCAGAATCTAGAATAAAATAACTGAACATTCACAAGAGCTTCATCTACAAAGCCTTGGACTTGCTCTTACCCCGATAGCCTCCTCTCACAGATCAGCAGAAATATTAAAAGAAAAATGGAAGACGAAGAAAAAGAAAAAAAAGGGACAAAAATGATAAAAAAATATCGACATCAAAGGAAAACTTCCATTAAATCCTCAAGGACAGGGGGAAAAGAAGCCTTAACAGTCGTTGGAGGCTCCGTACTTTTAATTAAGGGAACCAGATCCTTTTCTCTCTCTCTCTCTCTTCTCTCTTCTCTCTCTCTCTCTCTCTCTGTAATATATATTATATCTATTATATATATATATATATATATATATATATATATATATATATATATATATATATAATATTTTATATATATATATGTTTTATATAATATAATAATATTATTATTATTATAATTTTATATTATATATATTATATATATATATATCATATATATTATGGTTATATATATAATATAATATGATATTAATGTATGTTTTATATAAATTAATATATATATAATATAATAATGATTATTATATAATTATATATGTTTTATATATATATTATATAATATATATAATATTATATATATATATTTTTATTTATAGATATATATTATATAGATATATAATTATTATTATATATTATTATAATATATATTATTATATATATCTTAATATTATATAACTTAATCTTATTATATAATATGACATAGAGGGAGCGAGGAGAGAGAGAGGAGAGAGAGGCAGAGGGAGAGAGAGAGTATGCTACTTATAACAGCATATCCAAGCAATTAGTTACATGATTACCAAAAGCAAAATCAATGAGAGGAAGTGATTCTCTCTCTCTCTCTCTCTCTCTCTCTCTCTCTCTCTCTCAAAGCTACTTTTTATAAACATGATTATGGAAATGAGAATCAACCTGACAACAATCTACTTCCAATGAGTAAACATCATTTCATTCTGTTTTATGTGTCAGTGGGATCTTCTTTCTTGTTAACACATTAGTGTCCATGATTCCTCGTTAATTTTATAGCACATTAGCGAAGATAAACTGCCGGTAACTTAAACTGGATGAGTAATTGCATCGAGTCGAGAAAGAGAGAGAGAAAAAAAAATTAGGATGGAAATGAGTGTAATTAGTCTGGAGCCTCTAACTTGTGAAATATGATGACGACCATTAACAACCGAAATTCCAGATAATATAAATGAATTGTTTGAGCAGAGCTGTAATAATAATAATAATAAAATAATAATAATAATAATAATAATAATAATAATAAGTAGACAATTTCACATATTAATTATGGATAAGCACTGATAGCACTACCCCTACTCCTTACGGGTTAATACCGCCTTTGTACCTGGCTCCTACCCCTTAAGGGGCAGTACCCACTTTGCACCTGTCCCATATCCTTTACGGGGCAATACCCACTTTGTTGTACCTGGGACACGAAAAGGATGCTATAACCTTATTTCTTACTTTCAGAAGGCAATTCCTCCCACCCATTTCCGGCTGATGATGACTTCTCGAATATTAATATACACACACAGACGCACACACACACACACACACACACACTCAAACGAAGGGGGCGCTCATCCCCAACCTGGGATTTCAATCTCCGAACTCCTGGGAGGCGCCAAGAAGGGCGCGCCAATTTCAGACATTAATTTCCTGTGTTTATTGTTTATGGTGGGCGGCGCGAAGAACAGACGAACGTCTTATCATCATTTCCTCACGCCTTCCCTGCACCGCCCGTGAGGTGGAGCACTTCTCTCTCTCTCTCTCTCTCTCTCTCTCTCTCTCTCTCTCTCTGTAAGGTAATGTAAGGTAAGGTAAGGTCTCTATGCCACTTGTACTATAGCACGCCCAGGTATCTATAAACAGGATTATTAAACAAGTAGAATCAGATGAGGAAACCAGACTCTCTCTCTCTCTCTCTCTCTCTCTCTCTCTCTCTCTCTGTGTGTGTATGTGTATATGTGTGTGTGTGTGTCACTTGTAAGACAGCATGCCCAGGCATCTATAAACAGTATTACTTTACAAGTAAAACTAGTTGAAGAAACCAGATAATTCTTCTCTCTCTCTCTCTCTCTCTCTCTCTCTCTCTCTCTCACGCAGTAATTTCGTTATCGCTGGAGGAAATGAAATGGGATGCAGGTAACACCACGCCAGGCTCGTGGTGCTGCGATTATTAAGAACTGGTAGATCTGGGATCGATTTTCTTTTCTTTTTTTGAGAGGGGATAAGGGAGAGAAGGAGCCTTCTTTTTTTAATTTTTAAAATGCGACAGTTTGTAAATCCATCCAGCTGCACGCGTTCAATGCCTTTATTACAACGGTATATTTTACGATATAGTTGACATTAAATCGAAATCTCTGGACATCAGCTGTTATTACAAAGCCAAAATACGAACTAACATCTATAGGTTGATATTTTTATTTCAATTCCCCCGTGCTTTCACTGGATATACAAATGCACTGTGAATAAAGCAGTGCAAAGCAGTGCTTTTAGTGTCACCCTCACTCTGCAATCGGATCAGGCACTTGCAATTTCCTGGCCTATGAACAAACGAAAGATTTCTGCTGGTCAGGCAGGGGACGAAGAGGAGCAGAATCGAGCGCTGATCAAAACGAGTTTAAAAGAGTTAGGGCGAAGATCTGATTACTCTGTTAGTTGCAAAGAGTCCAGAGGTCCACATCAGGGCTCTTATTCCGTCCGACACCTTACTTAAGACACTGACGGATCGCCTCTGGGAACAAAGTCATAATAAATAACTGATCAATGAATTGAGCTCTCTCTCTCTCTCTCTCTCTCTCTCTCTCTCTCTCAGGAGTGACAATATCTACTTGTGTTGAAACATCCTCCTCCTCCCCCCAACACAAAAGCCCCCCTCCCCCCACACTCCCTCCCTCCCTTCTCCTTCCCCCCCCCCTCCCCCAGGGTCCAACCACCCCCCACGAATCTTTATTTTAAGAGGAAAAACTAACTCCGGACTCCTGTGAATTGTGGTGACAGAAATATATATTTTCCGAGAAAACAAGATAGCGATGCATTGACGCTCGCGAGAGGAACATAGCATTCTGAAAATTGCAAAATAAAGGAGAGAGAGAGACCTTACAGACCTTACAGACCTTACATCTTGTTCGGGTTGCCCCAGGTCCCTCAGTGTGAGGCACCTCTAATGTCTACCAGAGAGTTGCTAGTACATCTTCCGGTATATTTTGCATCTTCCAATCTTGGATGGTCTGGGATGCAGTTTAGATATTTGTCGAGCTTATTCTTAAACACATCTACGCTCACTCCTGATATATTCCTCAGATGAGCTGGCAACGCATTGAATAGACGCTGCATTATCGATGCTGGTGCGTAGTGGATTAATGTCCTGTGTGCTTTCCTTATTTTTCCTGGTATAGTTTTGGGCACTATTAATCTACCTCTGCTTGCTCTTTCTGATATTTTTAGTTCCATGGTATTTTCTGCTATTCCTTCTATCTGTTTCCATGCCTGAATTATCATGTAGCGTTTCTCTTCTCCTTTCCTAAGACTATATAATTTTAAGAATTGTAGTCTTTCCCAGTAGTCTAGGTCCTTAACTTCTTCTATTCTAGCTGTAAAGGACCTTTTGTACACTCTCTATTTGTGCAATATCCTTTTGATAGTGTGGGTACCATATCATATTGCAATATTCAAGTGGACTACGAACATATGTTTTATAAAGCATAATCATGTGTTCAGCTTTTTCTTGTTTGAAGTGCCGTAACAACATTCCCATTTTTGCTTTACATTTTGCCAACAGAGTTTGCTATTTGATCATTGCATAACATGTTCCTATTCATCATCACACCAAGGTCTTTAACTGCTTCCTTATTTGTGGATGGTCTCATTATTAGGTCCCTTATATGCATATAGCTTTCTTTCTCTGTCTCCATAATTTATTGATTCAAATTTATCAGAGTTAAATACCATCCTATTTACCTCTGCCCAATCATATACTTTGTTAAGGTCTCTTGTAGAGCGTTCCTATCTTCATCACAAGTAATTTCTCTACTTATTCTTGTGTCATCTGCGAAACTACTCACTACCGAATCCTTCACATTATTGTCTATGTCTTCAATCATAATAACAAACAGTATTGCAGCTAACACCGTACCTTGCGCACACCGGATATTACCTTGACTTCATCCGATTTCTCGTCGTTTGCAATAACTATCTGTTTTCTGTTGTGTAAAAATTCTTTTAACCATCTTCCTACTTTATCCACGAGATTGTGTTTTCTAATTTTCTTCGCTAATATATTATGGTCTACTTTAATCAAAAGCTTTTGCAAAGTCTAAATAAACCACATCTGTTTCATTTCCGCTTTTCATATTTTTGAATATGTTCTCACGTGGACTAACAGTTGGGTTTGTGTACTTTTTCCGGGGTACGAAACCATGTTGTCCTTTATTTAAACAAATTATTTTTTATTAAATGTTTCATAATATTTTTCTTCATTACCCTTTCATACACTTTCATAATATGTGATGTTAGACTCACAGGCCTATAATTACTTGCCTCTAGTCTTGATCCACTTTTGAAAGTAGGGGTAATATATGCTAATTTATGCTCATCATAAATCTTGCCTGTATCTACACTTGTCTTAATAATATTGCAAGTGGCTTTGCGATAGAATGAACTACTTTCTTTAACAAATAGCAGGAATTCCATCAGGCCCTGCAGCAGCTCCATTTTTAATTTCATTAATAGCCTGCACAATATCAGCTTCATTAATATCTATGTCAGCTAAATATTCACTATTTTCATCCCTTACTTCTATATCATTATCTTCATTATCTATTCTAGGGGTGAATTCTCTCTTATATCGTTCTGCCAGTATGTTGCAAATTTCCTTTTTTTCATTCGTTAATCTCCCTTCAATTCTCAGAGGGCCTATTTCTATTCTTCTTTTATTCATCTTCTTCGCATATGATATAATAGCTTGGGGTTTTGCTTGATATTTAATAGGGTTTTTTTCTTCCAAGTCCGGTTTTTCATTTTCTTTTGATTGTATAATCTTTTGTTCTGCATTTTCTATCTTACTTTTTAGTTCTATAACTTTCCATGCATTTTTTTCTTTTGCAAGACCTTTTTTCCACTTTCTGATTTTCTGGAACAAGATCCTTCTGTCTCTTGGTATGCATGAATGATGTTTACTTTTCTTCTTCGGTATATATTTATCCACTAGTTTTCTCCAATATTTTATATAATATCTCCGTATTTTACCCTTATTATCATCACTTACGAAAATGTTATCCCAATCTTTGTTTTAATTCTTCATTAATTTCTGACCCATTTTATATTTTTACTGTAGAATTGTATTTTCCATATCCTTCCCACTTTTTCATTTCTTGCTTATCTCTATTTTCACTTGCTTTGGAATGAACTGTTAATTCTATGACATTATGGTCTGAATATTCGCATTACAAACTATTATTTCTTTAACATATTCATCTCGTTCACAAATACTAGTCTAAAGTATTTTCCTTTCTTGTTGGCAGGTGATTTATTTGTTTGAATGTTGTATTCTAGTTAGCATATCTAATAGCGTTTTCAAATTGCCTCTTATCTTCTGCACTACTATTACTCTCTTTTTTATATGTATAAGTACAACCACAATCTCCTATTCGTTCTTTGTCCATTCTAGCGAAAGGAAAGTTGAAGTCACCAGATAGGAGAATAGTCCAGTATCCTTGTGATTTCTACATATTCATCCCAATAATTTTTCAATTAGTTAAGTCAAACTCTTTAGTATTAGGAGGTCTATATATTACATGTTCATCAATTTTTCAGATTCAAATTCTACCGCTATTAGTTCACATTCTGAGTTACTATATTTCTCATATATTTTTTTATCCTTGTTTTTTGTGGGCGTTTTTCCCATATATTGCGGTTGGCCCCCTTGATTCCTAGTTTTTTCTATCTGATCTATAGTTTGTTTTGGAACCCGTTTTTATTTGATCATCATGTCCCAGTCTCATTGGGAAATACCAGGTTTTTCCACACTTATATTCATTATATCTATTTTCTTTCATTTTGGGTTAGTTCTTCTAAGTACTCTGATTTTTTTTTTACTTTTTGAGTTACTCATACTAAACCCTGCGCATTCATCACTATGATGGTTTGCGTGTTTTCTCCTTCCATTTAATACTGGTAGTAATAAGGATTTTCCATGTCTCTTTCCTGTTCTGGTATGTTGTTCTTTTTTCATTTCCAGAAATTCTGACATTAAAAAATCCAACTTTTCCATAATAATTTGATCTTCCTTCATCATAATTATTCATTTTGTGTCTGAATCTGCAATTTCTCCGTTTCGTTCTGCAATATCCTCTTGCATAATAAATACAGTTATCTTGATCTCTTGAGTAGATTTCGGAGCTGATGGTTTTGAAATTTTTTGCTGACACCTCTGCATATCTCATTGGTGGTTTGCGGTTTTCTCTTTTTACCTGATATTCTTGATTTCTCTCTTTATTTGTTTCTTTCTTATTTTGGATTTTATTACTTGGTTGGGTTATTTATTTGATTATGATTCATGGCTACAGGGTGCATATAATTTGCATTTTTTGTCGAACTTACATCCTTTTCCTTCTTTTAGGTTTTTACATATTTTTTTGGATGCAGATCTCTGCAATCATCCCCATAGCCATCTAATTATGCACATTTACCGATATATTTCATAGTTTTTGTACATACCTTAGGATGTTTAGTATAACATCTTTCTCCACAATCTGCAATTCCCTCTTTTCAAAAGGTTGCAGATTTTGTCTTTCTTGTCTATTTTTTTCGCTCTTTCCCGTCATTGTGTAGATCTGGGTAGAGCCTCTTCGGGATTCCTTTTCTGTTGTCATATCGTAATTTATTTCTTCGTAGGTATGGCTGCTTATTGCCTCATATGTAGTATCAATGAGTATCTCTGCATCCATACTTTTATCTTGTTCTTTGTTTTCCTTATTTTTTTCTGTCATTTCATTTTGTTTCTTCTCTTCCGTTTTTCCTTTTCCTTCTTCTTTTTCTTCTTCTTCTTCCTCTTCCTCTTCTTCTTCATCCTCAACTATTTGTACATTCAATCTTGATTTAATAACATTGTCTATCCATGATAGACATGTTGAACAAAAAACAAAAAATTCTTCTATCTTTTCTCAAATCTTGTATTACCTCAGCACACTGTGGATGGGTCGGAATGTTGGCATGCAGCACATTTTCTGATTAGGTGGTTTTGTGGATTGACTATGCTATACCAAACCTTACACAGTTTGCATGCTTTTGGCATTCTTTTTCCTAATGCATCAATTAGGATATTCACAAGATTCACCTTATTCATTTTCTTTGTCGAATATGTTTGGTTTATGTATATTTTTCTTTATGAGTCTCTTGACCACTTGGATTTTATTTGGAACTTCTTCAATTATTTTCAAGATGTTTTCATTAGATTTGTTCCAGTTTGAAGGATTATATCCTTCTAATATAGCTATGATGCTTTTGTCTTTTTTGGTTAGGACTGTTTGCTGATTTCATAGATGAGAAAATGCCAGTTCCCTTCCTGCTCCCACCTCATCGTATTGCGAACTTCTGCTAGACACGCCAAATTACGCCACCTCTTCCCGCAGTTGGAACTTACTGCCATCTTGTTCTGATTTATAGTATTACACTTGATAAACTAACTTAGAAGACGCTTTATCCTACTATTTTCACACTAATCTTATCACCGATAGTGTTTTCACGAACACTTCTAGATATTTCTCAAATTCTAGTCGTATGTTAAACTTGTGATATCTGTTGATTAATCTGACTTCACGCGGGTACGACTCACCAAGCAAGATGGCTACGAGAGAGAGAGAGAGAGAGAGAGAGAGAGAGAGAGAGAGAGAGAGAGAGAGAGAGAGAGAGAGAGAGATTCATTATGGGAGAACATAGACTCATTATTTACTGCTTGAATAAAGTTATATAAAGTTAAACGAACATAAAGATAAATAACTCACACAAACAAACAACATTATAGCTAATATTGGGTTTTGACGTATATTCGTAAAATATATGACTAAAGTGAATAAGACTACAAACGGGACTATAAAGAGTGTAGTCAAAATGCCAGTATTTGTAAATACAAACGAAATTAATAATAATAATAATTTCATCAGTGACATAGAGAAGCATATGTATTTGTTTAGGAGACCCCAAAAAATAAGTGAATAAAAAAATTCTATATTATTTGTTTAAGAAGACACCAAAAAATCAATAAAATAAGAAAGAAATGTCATTATTTGTTTAAGAAGACCCCTCCAAAAATAAATTTTACAAAAATAGAAAAATCATATATCATTTGAATAGGAAGGCCGCCCAAAAAAAGAATTGATAAAAGAAATATCATATATTATTTGTTTAAGAAAACATCTTCCCCTCCAACAGCCCCCCCCCCCCCCCCACAAATCAAATAAAAATGGAAAAATCATATATTATTTGTATAAGACCCAAAAAATCTATAAAAAAATTAAAATCATATATTTGGAAAAATCATTTATTAATCGTTTAAGAAGACGCCCCCCCGCCCCCAAAAAAAAAAATCAATAACAGAAAAATCGTGTATTATTTGTTTAAGACTATTCCTCTCCACCCTCACCTCCACCACTACAAAGTTAAATTCGATAAAAAAAAAAGAGATTAGTTTATCTCGTTGAAACTGTAGACTGTGTGAGAGCCCCAGCCTTCGGGGGCTTACTTAGAGCAATCCTTCGGGAATCCGGCGCACTCTGTCCTTCTCATGATGGCTGGAACACAAGACCTGGAACGCCTGGGAGAGAGAGACTTTGGTTTGGTCTTTTCTTTATTCAGCTATCTATTTATTTTCTTTATCTCTTCCATCTTTATTTTATGTATTTATTTATTTATCTATTTATTTATTTTTTTATCTATTTTATTTTTTTATCTATTTATTTATTTATTTATTTATCTATTTATTTGTTTGTTTATTTATTTATTCAATTATGGGTCTGGGCTAGAAGAGGGTATCTGTTTGCTCGTCCCGATGGTAAGTGAATTCCATTATATAGTTTCTGCATCTCTAATTTTATTATGGATGCAATGTTGTTCTCTTTTGTTGATTTCAGATATACCGAAATATCTACATTTATAACAAGTAGTGCGTTAAATGTGGACATCACGGGACGATTGCTGAACGTTGGTAAGTAAAACAGCTACTTATTTTACAAGTAAAATAGTTATTTATTTTACAAGTACAATAGTTATTTACTCATATATCTACCTGCTTGAGTACATCCGCCATCTGGCTTTTATTACAACAGATAAAATCGTCACTTTATAAAAAAAAAATGTATTCAGATAATTTTACCCTGCTCATATCAGGCAAATTGGTGTTAGGGCATATGTTAACGCGCCTTCAACATCCACGGGGCAACTGCTTTGAGGTTTTCCTCCTGTCACACCTTTCAAACCTTTTACTGTCAATTTCCGTTCCAGCGCTGAGTGACCTCTTAGTTCCCAGTGCTGGGCCTCTGGCCCAAATTCTATACTCAGTTCAGGCAATGAAGCACATACGTGGAAACATCTACGACAACCCACATTCACTTGAGGTTATACATCTTCGGTGCGAACGTTCTCGTGGTCAAGTGTGTGTGTGTGTATGTGTGTGTGTATATCTAGCTATTTTAGGTAACAGTTTCTCCTTTGGCGCAAGCACGTGCGTTCCATGTGCCATAATATTTACGTGACAGTGAGGAACGGCGGAGAGGAACAAAGAAATGGCCCCCCTGAACAAGCCCAAAATCTAGCTTCATAGATCTCGGCCATCTTTCGCTTGAGAAAATGATGAGAATTTAGGATCCGTTTCGTATGTCTGCGAATTCTCAAGATCCTTTTCTTTTACTTTTATTACGGTAAACGAAAGAGGCAACGATGGGAAAAGCCATAAGTAAGGTGAATTAAAGTTTGGTTATGTTCATGGGAATAATGCTTGCCAGACAATACTTAAGCCGTAATAAAAAAAAAAAAAGACAGGGCATAAGTACGAAACGAGAGAGAGAGAGAGAGAGAGAGAGAGAGAGAGAGAGAGAGAGAATTAATTACGTGTCATATTAGCCCTAAAGCTTATATGACCCATACTATATATCATAAATACATGATAAGGGGAATTACGATACACGCTCTCTGGCTGAACCCTCACTCCCACTCTCCTGAACCCATGTTTTGTTCTTTGCCTTCTCTTTCTTTTTTCCTTTGTTCTCTCCAATTCTATTCTGTCAGGACTGATGACATGCCAGTGGCTAAACCCTTGGCTTAGACCTCCCTCGCCCACCCGGCCCCCCAGCCCCCTCCTTCTTTCTTAGGACACTATAATATCGTGACGCAGAATATTATAATGTCACTGGACTGTTCACCGAAGCGGTTACGTACCTGTCACACAAGTCATTAAAGAGTTCGGGAAATAACTTATATAAGAAATAAGTCCCTTTTCGAGGAAATGGCGTGTAACAAACTCTCAGTTGTTGTCGTTGTTGTTGAAGGCTCTTAATCCTAAGAAACTTGTTAGATATGAAGTTTGTTTTGATATTGAATGGCTACGAGCAATAAGCATTAATATACGGAGATCATGTTCCATCACGGGTAGGGAAGATGGATGGTGGGGGGGGGGGGGGGGGGGGGGGGGGTGGGGGGGGGGGGTGGCTGTGGGGGGGGGGGGGGGGGGGGGGGGGGGGGGGGGGGGGGGGGGGAGGAGGAGGAGGGACGAAGACGACTTTCCATGACCCCATATATATCACGGATGGAAGGGGGGGGGGGTAAAAGGAAAAAAATTCATATTATATCCACTGGGATCTGATATAAGCAACTTGGGTACAAAAGAAAAGCATATGAAAGATTTATCCTGACAGATGAAATAAATATAAGCATCAAAATACACCCACGACATTATATTTATAATAAAAATAAAGTATACGTTTATATATATATATTTATAATATATTATATATTATATATGTGTATATATATTATATATTATATATCTATATATATATATATATATATATATAATATGTATACATATATAGTATATATATATATATATTATATATAGATATATATATATATATCTATATGTATGTATCAACTTGTATGAAGCAATCAGTTTCGCAGACTCTGGGGAATGGTAAGACAAGAAGCCTGCCCCACAAATCTGCGAGAGAGGTACGACATAAAAATCTCTCTATTAGGTCTATGATATATCGTTCGATAAATCACCTGACAGGGAAGTGGATAGGCGGGGAGTACGATTTCTACCTTTTTCTGGCATCTTCCTCCTTTCTCTTTTGGATATCCTTATGAAGGTTGTGAGGAAAAGGTAAAGAGAAAGATAGAACAGAGGAGAAGAGAGAGAGAGAGAGAGAGAGAGAGAGAGAGAGAGAGAGTATCTATCCCTTGACCATTTATGGCTTTGATATATTGAATGCAATTTCTCCTGCTCGCTGAGATATATAAGTCCCCAGCGTGATATCCTTTTGATGTTGTATATAACATTTCTTATTTGCTGTTTTTTTTTTACCACAATCACAAAAAAAACTCTACAACATTCAAATCAATCAGCCAAGCCTATTTAGAGGCAGATATACAAACGGAGTAACGCCTACGAAAATAATAGATAAATAGTTCCGTAGAGAACGGGCCGAAAAAATATTGCTGCTCGCTTATACCTGGGAAGATTTATATGGAACGTTCCTGACTGAGAGAGAGAGAGAGAGAGAGAGAGAGAGAGAGAGAGAGAGAGGCTGCCTATGGCCCGCCACTAGAAATCACCGATATAAAAGAGCGCTGTAATGAAAGGGGAATTTCCTGTGGATTTGGAGATTTATGATATGAAATCCTTCCGATGTTGCTTGGGGATACATACATACAAGAGTCAATGACATAAATCCGCTTCTAAGTGAAGAGAAGAGACGTGAATGGAAGGCGGAACTGGTAACATATTGCAAAGGACTCGATGTCGGTGAAGGACGGCCAATTTGCGAGAGACGATAAGGGAGTTTGAAAGACTTTCTATGAGGAAACAGAATGATACAAAAGAATGAGGTTACTAAGGATATGACTGCTCCTTTTCAAGTTACAACCGTTGCAGTCTTTCACGGTTTTAGACCTTAATGATTTGCTGGAGCACGTAACCAATTGCAAAGGAATAAATGTACATATGTACACAAAGATGTACGTACACAAAACAAACACACACACAGACACTATAGATGTTACATGCAGATAGAGAAACCAGGCATTTCACGATCTGACAATTTTCAGGGACATAATGAAATGCACTTAGGAACATTTGATCACCCCCCCCCCCCCCCTCCCCCCGGCATAGCACTAAACCGGACTAAATAGTGGAGGTGTCACTGGGTCGCCGTCTTGAGTACTAGCCCCCGGAGAGAGAGAGAGAGAGAGAGAGAGAATCAAATGTCCCTCTGCCCACGACAATCACTCCCACGAATTTCTTCGTCCGCCCATCTCCCCTACGTTTCGTCCCAGTGAAAAACAACCCACACCCCCCACAACAAAACCCAAGGCCGTATATAGGGAGTTCGTCTTACCATTGGGTCTTACCTTCCGGGGTTAATGCGAGAGACCT
Source organism: Macrobrachium nipponense (assembly GCF_015104395.2). NCBI lineage: Eukaryota > Metazoa > Arthropoda > Malacostraca > Decapoda > Palaemonidae > Macrobrachium > Macrobrachium nipponense. The sequence goes on from NC_087204.1 coordinate 105,823,320, forward strand.
GTCTCGCCAAACGTCAGCCTTTCTCTTTCTGTCGAGGCGAAAAACAATATCACAGTTGCGAGATCGCACGAGTCTTTTGTTCCGCTGGCTGTAAGATTCAAGCACTGCGTTCCTGACAGTTTGAGTTTTTTTATTTTTCTTATTCTTTTAAAGAATAGAGAAGGAAAACAGAATTTAAGCCAAAGGCAAAGCGTTGAGACCTATGAGGTCATTCATTGTTGTAAATGAAATTGAAAATAAAGGTTTGAAAGGTGTAACTAGAGAGGTTGGAAAGTGAGATGGAAGAAGAGCATACGAACGGAGGTACTGTAAAATGAATAAAAAGGATTGCAGTTAAGAGGCCGAAGGGACGATGTAAAGAACCTTAAGTAATGCCTAGAGTGCAGCGCATGAGGAGCACTGTT
>NC_087204.1:105828723-105838723 GCF_015104395.2 Macrobrachium nipponense
ACGAGATGCGAGTACTAGCAACATTCTAACTACCATTAAAATGAAGGTACATTTCTCCATTTCCTTAAATATATAATTAATCTCATAAAAATTATGGATGACAACAAATTCTCCACAGTGCTGATGGAGCTACTGTCAGTAGCTAAGAAAGGGCAAAGGAAGTATTGTATAACTGCCATTTGATTTATATTTTTTGATAGTGTCTTCATCAGCTTTCTTTGTTTGTTTGTATGGTGTTTTTACGTTGCATGGAACCAGTGGTTATTCAGCAACGGGACCAACGGCTTGACGTGACTTCTGAACCACGTTGACAGTGAACTTCTATCACCAAAATACACATCTCTCGCTCCTCAGTGGAATGCCCAAGAATCGAACTCGCGGCCACCAATGTGGCACGCCAACATCATACCGACCACGCCACTGAGGCGCTTCATCGGCTTTGTGATGTCAGTATTACAACATTATCTAAGTACAACCTCAACATTTTTACATATCACCTATAACAGCAAAGCACATTTAACTTTATGATGCCTTGCGGCCTTTTTTTTAAGATTTCATTCCTTAACGCTAAAACACTATTGCCAAACCAATATCACATGGTAGTCCTGATACCTTATTTGGCAACGTCACATCTATTATCTTACGTCTCCTAAATACTTCAACGTTAATCTTCATCGCTTCTAACACTGCTATGCACAAAGGGCGTCTGTGACATTCCTCCCTCACGCCCTTCCTGCAATTTATCTTCAACAAATCTCCGCTTCATCTCCAGCCACCCCTCTAATAGTTCCCATCTCGGTAGTTATGGGGGTCTACAACGGGTGCCCATCCCAGGAACCCAGCTGAAACCATCATACACTACTCTCCCAGGGGATGTGCTCAAGATGCGTCTATACCTCCATCTCTCTGCCATCATTATCTCATCTGCATATCAATAGAGCTTCCATAACTGCAATTATGGTTTCCTTTCTAAGCCTATCCTCCCATCTGACTCCTGATGCTCTTCTGAGAGATTTAGCCTCATTTTCGACGGAATCTTTTCCGATATAGTATCGTTGGCATATCAAGGTTATATCCTTATTGCAAAACAGATAACACTAGGTAGGCTTCTATATAAACTTACATAAGCGAGAGGTGTAGATACTGTTTTGTCTTTGGCAAAGTTCTCCTTCCTCTTCGGTCCCCGTCATCCAGCCAAAGAAACTTCCGATCGCTACAAACCATAACAAATTTCGGGCTCCTCTCTCGACTTCCAGAGGAGACACATATAACACGTTCCAGTGTCTGATGTGCGTCGAAAGTTTGGGACGCCGAAAATGATGGCGGGTATTAATCACACTTAATCGAGCTAGAATTTACGCCGCGGGGTATTAATGTTTCATACCGTGTATCAGCAGTGCATGAAGTCTGCGATCTTAACCATAAGCACATAATAATGATGGCAAGCAGACTACCATGCCAAGAAATAATCAGGTAAATGAAATGTGGAGTGTGCTGACCGTAGGGTTTTTCTCCCTGTGAAGAGGGAAGTTAATTCCAAACTCCTCTTTTAACCTTCGTTTCAGCGTATATCTAGAGATGTAAAAATGGACAGAATCCTTAAAAGCAAAACCAAATTAATCATTCTCTTTGTCAGAATATGATGATGGCGATTTCATGTTTCCGTGTCGCGATGGAAAGGTAAATCAGGGAGCGATGGCATGTCTCACAGAGAGAGAGAGAGAGAGAGAGAGGAGAGAAGAGAGAGAGAGAGATGAGGGGGGGGGGGGGGGGGTAAGGGGGTTAAAAAGAATAGAGTGTCGGTCGGTGGGAAACCGTGCCAAGTATAGGAGGTTGTAAAATACGACAGAATATTTTCTGAAAATATCGAAAAAAAGTTTTTTTGTGTGTGTGTGTGTGTGTGTGTGTGTGTGTGTGTGTGTGTGTGTGTGTGTGTGTGTGTGTTACGTTGTGTCCAAAATAAATAAAAAATATATAAAAAATATCTATGGCAGATAGTTGGGTCATCTGGGTTTTTTATTCTTATTATTATAAAAAAAACGAATTGCTAGCAAGGATAAATGAGTAAAACCAGTGGCATAAAATACAGAAAGGAATGAAAGGTTACAACGGTTGACATTTACTACTATAATGGGGAAAATTTTTTCATTTGATTTTTCACACACGCATTGTACTTCCGCATACGGTGGGAGAGGTAAAATGGCGGCTCTCTCTCTCTCTCTCTCTCTCTCTCTCTCTCTCTCTCTCTCTCTCTCTCTCTCTCATCATTCCCGCTTCTTAATATCATTACCGCAATTCTTCACCAAATATAAATCATTGTGTATCCCCCTCACTACAAAATAACTCTCTCTCTCTCTCTCTCTCTCTCTCTCTCTCTCTCTCTCTCTCTCTCTCTCTCTCTCATCATTCCCGCCTCTCTCTCTCTCTATCTTGGTGTAGCTCTCTCTGATTACAAGAATCTCAAACCGTTTGTAATTTCTCTCTCTCTCTCACCACATGAAGAAAAATATTATGAAACATTTAATAAAAAATAATTTGTTTAATAAAGGACAACATGGTTTCGTACCCGGAAAAAGTACACAAACCCAACTGTTAGTCCACCGTGAGAACATATTCAAAAATATGAAAAGCGGAAATGAAACAGATGTGGTTTATTTAGACTTTGCAAAAGCTTTTGATAAAGTAGACCATAATATATTAGCGAAGAAAATTAGAAAACACAATATCGTGGATAAAGTAGGAAGATGGTTAAAAGAATTTTTACACAACAGAAAACAGATAGTTATTGCAAACGACGAAAAATCGGATGAAGTCAAGGTAATATCCGGTGTGCCGCAAGGTACGGTGTTAGCTGCAATACTGTTTGTTATTATGATTGAAGACATAGACAATAATGTGAAGGATTCGGTAGTGAGTAGTTTCGCAGATGACACAAGAATAAGTAGAGAAATTACTTGTGATGAAGATAGGAACGCTCTACAAAGAGACCTTAACAAAGTATATGATTGGGCAGAGGTAAATAGGATGGTATTTAACTCTGATAAATTTGAATCAATAAATTATGGAGACAGAGAAAGAAAGCTATATGCATATAAGGGACCTAATAATGAGACCATCACAATAAGGAGCGGGTTAAAGACCTTGGTGTGATGATGAATAGGAACATGTTATGCAATGATCAAATAGCAACTCTGTTGGCAAAATGTAAAGCAAAAATAAAAGGGAATGTTGTTACGGCACTTCAAAACAAGAAAAGCTGAACACATGATTATGCTTTATAAAACATATGTTCGTAGTCCACTTGAATATTGCAATATGATATGGTACCCACACTATCAAAAGGATATTGCACAAATAGAGAAGTGTACAAAGGTCCTTTTAACAGCTAGAATAGAAGAAGTTAAGGACCTAGACTACTGGGAAAGACTACAATTCTTAAAATTATATAGTCTAGAAAGGAGAAGAGAACGCTACATGATAATTCAGGCATGGAAACAGATAGAAGGAATAGCAGAAAATATCATGGAACTAAAAATATCAGAAAGAGCAAGCAGAGGTAGATTAATAGTGCCCAAAACTATACCAGGAAAAATAAGGAAAGCACACAGGACATTAATCCACTACGCACCAGCATCGATAATGCAGCGTCTATTCAATGCGTTGCCAGCTCATCTGAGGAATATATCAGGAGTGAGCGTAGATGTGTTTAAGAATAAGCTCGACAAATATCTAAACTGCATCCCAGACCATCCAAGATTGGAAGATGCAAAATATACCGGAAGATGTACTAGCAACTCTCTGGTAGACATTAGAGGTGCCTCACACTGAGGGACCTGGGGCAACCGGAACAAGATGTAAGGTCAGTACTCTCGTTTAATCTTGTTCTATCTCCCTCTGATTACGAGAACCTCTCACTGATTGTGATCCTCTCTCTCTCTCTCTCTCTCTCTCTCTCTCTCTCTCTCTCTCTCTCTCTCAGTAGTAGCCATCTTGCTTGGTGAGACGTACCCGCGTGAAGTCAGATTAATCAACAGATATCACAAGTTTAACATACGACTAGAATTTGAGAAATATCTAGAAGTGTTCGTGAACTATCGGTGATAAGATTAGTGTGAAAAATAGAGGATAAAGCGTCTTCTAAGTTAGTTTAACAAGTGTAATACTGAAATCAGAACAAGATGGCAGTAAGTTCCAACTGCGGGAAAAGGTGGCGTAATTTAGCTTGCTTGGCAGATTCGCAATACGATGAGGTAGCAGGAAGGGAACTGGCATTTCTCATCTATGAAATCAGCAACAGTCCTAACCAAAAAGATACAAAAGCATTCATAGATATATTAGAAGGATATAATCCTTCAAACTGGAACAAATCTAATGAAAACATCTTGAAAATAATTGAAGAAGTTCCAAATAAAATCCAAGTGGTCAAGAGACTCATAAAGAAAATATACATAAACCAACATATTCCGACAAAGAAAATGAATAAGGTGAATCTTGTGAATATCCTAATTGATGCAATTAGGAAAAAAAGAATGCCAAAAGCATGCAAACTGTGTAAGGTTTGGTATAGCATAGTCAATCCACAAAACCTAATCAGAAAATGTGCTGCATGCAACATTCCGACCCATCCACAGTGTGCTGAGGTAATGCAAGATTTGAGAAAAGATACAAGAATTTTTTGTTCAACATGTCTATCATGGATAGACAATGTTATTAAATCAAGATTGAATGTACAAATAGTTGAGGATGAAGAAGAAGAGGAAGAGGAAGAAGAAGAAGAAAAAGAAGAAGAGGAAAACGGAAGAGAAGTAACAAAAATGAAATGACAGAAAAAAAATAAGGAAAACAAAGAACAAGATAAAAGTATGGATGCAGAGATACTCATTGATACAACATATGAGGCAATAAAACAGCATACCTACGAAGAAATAAATTACGATATGACAACAGAAAAGCAAATCCCGAAGAGGCTCTACCCAGATCTACACAATGACGGGAAAGAGGAAAAAATAGACAAGAAAGACAAAATCTGCAACCTTTTGAAAAGAGGGAATTGCAGATTTGGAGAAAAATGTTACTACAAACATCCTAAGGTATGTCAAAACTATGAAATATATGGTAAATGTGCATACTTAGATGGCTATGGGGATGGGGAGATTGCAAAGATCTCGCATCCAAAAATATGTAAAAACCTAAAAGAAGGAAAAGGATGTAAGTTCGACAAAAAATGCAAATATATGCACCCTGTAGCCATGAATCATAATCAAATAAATAACCAACCAAGTAATAAAATCCAAAATAAGAAAGAAACAAATAAAGAGAGAAATCAGAATATCAGGTAAAAGAGAAAAGCAAACCACCAATGAGATATGCAGAGGTGTCAGCAAAAAATTTCAAAGCATCAGCTCCGACATTCTACTCAAGAGATAAGTAACTGTATTTATTATGCAAGAGGATATTGCAGAAACGGAGAAAATTGCAGATTCAGGACACAAAATAAATAATTATGATGAAGGAAGATCAAATATTATGGAAAAGTTGGATTTTTTAATGTCAGAATTTCTGAAAATGAAAAAAAGAACAACATACCAGAACAGGAAAGAGACATGGGAAAATCCTTATTACTACCAATATTAAATGAAGGAGAAAACACGCAAACCATCATAGTGATGAATGCGCAGGGTTTAGTTACGAGTAACTCAAAAAGAAAAATAGAGTACTTAGAAGAACTAACCCAAAATGAAAAGAAAATAGATATAATGAATATAAGTGAAACCTGGTATTCCAAGAGACTGGGAATGATGATCAAATAAAAGGGTTCCAAACTTATAGATCAGATAGAAAAAATAGGAATCAAGGGGGAACCGCAATATATGGGGAAAGACAAAATCAAGGAAAAATTATATGAGAAATATAGTAACTCAGACTGTGAACTAATAGCGGTAGAATTTGAATCTGAAAAATTGATGAACATAGTAATATATAGACCTCCTAATACTAAAGAGTTTGACTTAATAATAGAAAAATTGGATGATATATGTAGAAATCACAAGGACTGGACTATTCTCCTATCTGGTGACTTCAACTTTCCTTTCGTAGAATGGAAAGAACGAATAGGAGACTGTGGTTGTACTTATACATATAAAAAAGAGAGTAATAGTAGTGCAGAAGATAAGAGGCAATTTGAAAAGCTATTAGATATGCTACTAGAATACAACATTCAACAAATAAATCACCTGCCAACAAGAAGGGAAAATACTTTATTGACCTAGTATTGTTTCTGAACGAGATGAAATTAATGTTAAAGAAATAATAGTTTATAATGCGAGTATTTCAGATCATAATGTCAGAATTAACAGTTCATTTCCAAAGCAAGTGAAAATAGAGATAAGCAAGAAATGAAAAAGTGGGAAGGATATGGAAATACAACTTCTACAGTAAAAATATAAAATGGTCAGAATTAATGAAGAATTAAACAAAGATTGGGATAACATTTTCGTAAGTGATGACATAAGGGTAAATACGGAGATATTATATAAAATATTGGAGAAAATAGTGGATAAATATATACCGAAGAAGAAAAGTAAACATCATTCATGCATACCAAGAGACAGAAGGATCTTGTTCCAGAAAATCAGAAGTGGAAAAAGGTCTTGCAAAAGAAAAAATGCATGGAAAGTTATAGAACTAAAAAGTAAGATAGAAATGCAGAACAAAAGATTATACAATCAAAAAGAAAAAATGAAAAACGGGACTTGGAAGAAAAACCCTATTAAATATCAAGCAAAACCCCAAACTATTATACTCATATGCGAAGAAGATGAATAAAGGAAGAATAGAAATAGGCCCTCTGAGAATTGAAGGGGAGATTAACGAATGAAAAAAAGGAAATTTGCAACATACTGGCAGAACGATATAAGAGAGAATTCACCCCTAGAATAGATAATGAAGATAATGATATAGAAGTAACGGGACGAAAATAGTGGAATAATTTAGCTGACATAGAAATTAATGAAGCTGATATTGTGCAGGCAATTAATGAAATTAAAAATGGAGCTGCTGCAGGGCCGGATGGAGTCCCTGCTATCTTGTTAAAGAAAGTAGTTCATTCTATCGCAAAGCCACTTGCAATATTATTAAGACAAAGTGTAGATACAGGCAAGATTTATGATGAGCACAAATTAGCATATATCACCCCTACTTTCAAAAGTGGATCAAGGACTAGAGGCAAGTATTATAGGCCTGTGAGTCTAACATCACATATTATGAAAGTGTATGAAAGGGTAATGAAGAAAAATATTATGAAACTTTAACAAAAATTATATAATTTGGTTTAATATAGGACAACACAGTTTCGTACCCGGAAAAAGTACACAAACCCAACTGTTAGTCCACCGTGAGAACATATTCAAAAATATGAAAAGCGGAAATGAAAACAGATGTGGTTTATCTAGACTTTGCAAAAGCTTTTGACAAAGTAGACCTAAATATATTAGCAAAGAAAATTAGAAAACACAATATCGTAGATAAAGTAGGAAGATGGTTAAAAGAATTTTTACACACAGAAAACAGATAGTTATTGCAAACGATGAGAAATCGGATGAAACCAAGGTAATATCCGGTGTGCCACAAGGTACGGTGCTAGCTGCAATATTGTTTGTTATTATGATTGAAGACATAGACAGTAATGTTAAGGATTCGGTAGTGAGTAGTTTCGCTGATGACACAAGAATAAGTAGAGAAATTACTTGTGATGAAGATAGGAACGCTCTACAAAGAGACCTTAACAAAGTATATGATTGGGCAGAGGTAAATAGGATGGTATTTAACTCTGATAAATTTGAATCAATAAATTATGGAGACAGAGAAAGGAAAGCTATATGCATATAGTACCTAATAATGAGACAATCACAAATAAGGAAGAAGTTAAAGACCTTGGTGTGATGATGAATAGGAACATGTTATGCAATGATCAAATAGCCATTCTGTTGGCAAAATGTAAAGCAAAAATGGGAATGTTGTTACGGCACTTCAAAACAAGAAAAGCTGAACACATGATTATGCTTTATAAAACATATGTTCGTAGTCCACTTGAATATTGCAATATGATATGGTACCCACACTATCAAAAGGATATTGCACAAATAGAGAGTGTACAAAGGTCCTTTACAGCTAGAATAGAAGAAGTTAAGGACCTAGACTACTGGGAAAGACTACAATCCTTAAAATTATATAGTCTAGAAAGGAGAAGAGAACGCTACATGATAATTCAGGCATGGAAACAGATAGAAGGAATAACAGAAAATATCATGGAACTAAAAATATCAGAAAGAGCAAGCAGAGGTAGATTAATAGTGCCCAAAACTATACCAGGAAAAATAAGGAAAGCACACAGAACATTAATCCACTACGCACCAGCATCGATAATGCAGCGTCTATTCAATGCGTTGCCAGCTCATCTGAGGAATATATCAGGAGTGAGCGTAGATGTGTTTAAGAATAAGCTCGACAAATATCTAAACTGCATCCCAGACCATCCAAGATTGGAAGATGCAAAATATACCGGAAGATGTACTAGCAACTCTCTGGTAGACATTAGAGGCGCCTCACACTGAGGGACCTGGGGCAACCCGAACGAAGTGTAAGGTCTGTAAGGTAAGGTAAGGTCTCTCCACAGTACTCTCGTTTAATCTTGTTCTATCTCCCTCTGATTACGAGAACCTCTCACTGATTGTGATTCTCTCTCTCTCTCTCTCTCTCTCTCTCTGTGAGATACGACAACCGACCTGATGGCGCATCGGTATTCAAGGCAGCTTAGGCGAACCGTGACCGCGAATAGATTACCGCGAATAATGCGGACTTTATAGCAGTACACAATCTTACTTTCCTTTACCCAGTGCGAGTGCGAATCGTGCTTTTATATTGGATAATCCCTCCATTTTGATTTCACTCGGCAAAACGCGACGCCATTACCGAGCGAAATCGTTCGAGTGTGATTTGAAAACAGTCAGCCAATTTAAGAGAAAATAAAAGTGGACTGAATCATTTATACCATTTTTTGAAGGGTTATTTTTTTCTCTTTATATTTATTTTCGCGTGATGGTTTTCCTATAAATTCATATCAGTTATATACAAAGCGTTTTGAAGTGCTTGCCTCCACTTACGTATCTGTTGAATTCCAGCCTAAATAAATAAAAGAAAAATGGAAATTCTGAAATAATTTCACACGTAAATCGTTCCACATTTTTTTTACAGGTGTTTACAGGTGTTTGGACTTAAAATATTTGTTGCTGGACACGAGATTTTAGCTATCAGTACGGTATATTAGACTTTAGAAATATCATATACATTTTCAAGCTTCTAATTTCACGCGAAACATTTCCAGTTTCATATTTACAATCTGCGTGATTGTCATTCCGTACGTAAGCTCTCACACGTGTTTCTCCTAACAAAGTCTCAATGTGAATTTGCGCAACTCGTCATTCTCTGATTGGATTCGCTCTATCAAGTCTTCTACCAGACATCTGACACAGTCAATCAAAATAGCATTCACGTTTCCAGTGATAACCAGGAGCTCTATACTGATCAAACAGCTACGAGACCAATAAGCACTGGGGTCAATCATGTTTTCAAACTCAAAGGTCGCTTTTTACAATACTCCAGGACATTTTGGAGGAAATTCCACTACGTTATAGCAAGAAAACAGCACTATTTGTTTGTTAGTATGGTGTGTTTACGTTCCACGGAACCAGTGGTTACTCAGCAACGGGACCAACGGCTTGACGTGACTTCTGAACCACGTCGAGAGTGAACTTCTATCACCAGAAATACACATCTCTCACTCCTCAGTGGAATGACCGAGAATCGAACTCGCAGCCACCGAGGTGGCACGCCAAAACCATACCGACCACGTAGCTGAGGCGCTTAAAACAGCACTGTATTTCTGCTCCATCAACATTTTTACTTTTTTTCACTGCATCTTCTATTGTAAGCCCTAATTTTT
>NC_087204.1:105846223-105851223 GCF_015104395.2 Macrobrachium nipponense
ATTCGAATATCGAATTTAAGGCCAAAGGCCAAGCACTGGGACCTATGGGGTCATTGAGCACTGAAACGGAAATTGACAGTAAAAGGATTGAAAGGTGCAACAGGAGGAAAATACCTCGCAGTTGCACTATGAATCAATTGTTAGAAGTGTGTGGAGAATAAGAGGAAGAAAGAGAATATAAAAGGAGGCACAGTAAAGGGAACGAAAGGGGTTGCAGATTAGGGCCGAAAGCACCTACCACACCTAAGGGGCATCTTATATTTTCATGTCAAGACAACTCAAATCTGAAAGGACAAATTTGAAGGCGACGTTAAAAAAAAAAAAAAAAAAAAAAAAAGTTCTTGTTCTCCAATAAACAGCAAAACCGAAATATACGACTTCCTGACGATTGGTCATATTCGAGAGGGCCACACCAGGCCACCCCCCCACCCGCATCCCCGCCACCCTTCCACGTCTTAACATAGTCACAGGCGGCCTTTGGGTAAGAGCCCGTGCTGGCATAAGGCTATAGGTTGATGTAAACCAATCAATCAGTCGTATACAATTTTAGAAGTAGAGCTCAATTATTCAGTTATGTGAAATCTAAAGAATAAATCAGGTTAATACATTCTACCTTATATGACCAAACTTCTAACGGTTTAAAATATTTGACAATTTAAGCGACAAGAAATAGAAAGGAATAAACAATATGAACTAGAACAAAACGAAAAACAGGACAGAATAAACAGAAAAACGAAGGCAAAGCTGAATAAGTTTCCGGAAAGGAAACCCGAATGTAAGTGTAAAACTAATAGGTTCTTCAGGGCCGGACGCTAATCTCTGGACGAGGCCAGGAAAGCCCCAAACGACCCGGGGAAGATTTCGTGTTACTCTGCATAATGGGAAGAGTTTCGAAAGAAAGTCGGGGAAAGAGATCTGCAAAGATACATCAGTTTTATAACCAGGCTCCTCTTGCGCAAACGATGTTGCGCTGTGAGCCTATTCGGAAGTAACGTTGATTCATTACTAATTACGAAAGTTCTGTTTCAAGAACTGGCTGTGTCTTTAACAGACCGTTCAAAAATGACCTCCGTTTTTTACATCACCTTTCAGAAATAACCTGTCTTTTACGGTCTGTTCAGAAATAACCTATGTCTTTTACAGCCCCTTTCAGAAATAATCTATTTCTTTTACAGCCCGTTCGGAAATAACCAGTGCCTTTTACAGCCACTTTCAGAAATAAGTTATTTCTTTTACAACCTGTTCAAAATAAGCTATTTCTTTTACAGCCCCTTTAATATATAGCCTATGTCTTTTACAGCCCCTTTCAGAAATAATCTATCTCTTTTACAGCCCATTCAGAAAGAACAAGTCTTTTACAGCCCGTTCAGAAATAACCTATTTCTTTTACAGACCATTCAAAAATAATCTATTTGTTTTACAGCCCGTTCAGAAGTACCTATGTCTTATACAGCCCCTTTCAATAATGACCTGTTTTTTACAGCCCGTTCAGGAATAACCTATGTTTTTTACAGAACATTCAGAAACTACCTATGTTTTTTACAGCACGCTCAGAAATAACCTGTCTTTTGCTGTACGTTCAGAAATAACCCATTTCTTTCATAGCACGTTCAGAAATAACCTGTCTTTTACAGCAAGTTTAGAAATAATTTATTTCTTTTGCAGCCCGTTCGGAAACAACCTGTCTTTTACAGCCTGTTCAGAAATAAACAAGTGTCTTTAATAGCCGGTTCAGATATAACCTACGTTTTTTACAGCCCGTTCGGAAATAACCTGTCTTTTACAGCCCGTTTCAGAAATAACCTATTTCCTTTACAGCCCATTCAGAAAGAACAAGTGTATTTTACAGAACGTTCAGAAGCAGACAGTGTCTTTTACAGCCGGTTTAGAAAGAAGCAGTGTATTTTCCAGCCCCTTTCTGAAATAATCTGTCTTTTACAGTCCGTTCAGAAAGAACCTATTTCTTTTACAGCAATTTCACAAAGAACCTTCATTATGCGCCCCTCCCTACCCTTGTTCGAAACTGATCTTAATATAATTTACACAAATCATAACTGAAGAGATCATTTTAACAAGATTCTACAGCTGTGCCGTGTGAAGACTAAAAACGCCCGGATAATAATTATTAGATATGATATTGCCTTATTCTTTCCGTTGGCATTTTCTCACGTTCTGGTCGATCTCTCTCAGGGGTTTTAGTAACCTCTGTTTCCTTATGTGTCAAGTCTCTCTCTCTCTCTCTCTCTCTCTCTCTCTCTCTCTCTCTCTCTCTCTCTCTCTCTCTCTCTCTTCTCTCTTGATGTAAAATTTATTTATATATATATATATATATATATATATATTATATATATTATATATATATATATTTACGTATATACACATTTCTGTAATGTATGTATGTATACATATATAATATACAATAGAAAAGAGAGAGAGAGAGAGAGAGAGAGAGTGAAAGAGAGAGAGAGAGAGAGAGAAAGGGGTCAGTGTGTACGTAGGTATCTCGTAGCCCCAAACCTCGTTGCAGATGAACCTCAGGTAATGATGATTTCCGTGGTAACACTGAGAGAGTCAGTCCTTGCTACGAGTCACTGAGTAGAGAGAGAGAGAGAATAGAGGAGACTGTCTGTTCTGTTCTCCCCCAAGGCGATAAGCGAGTGCCTGTCTTGTCTTGTTTTCAGGATATAAGACTCGGTCCCGGCTCTTCTACTGAATGAGTCTCTCTCGGTTACTTCGTGATGGGGGAAGTCTTACATATCTTCTAATAATAGATTTTTCGTGTTTGGTTCTTTGTGCGTTTCCCGGTACTCGTTGAAGTGTAGCTGCTCTGTCAGTTGATGCTGATTCTGAATCGAAAATTGCGAATTATTATAATGCATTTTTTTTAGTTAAAATCGTTTTTATATAGTTTTTTTGCACACTATTCCATTACACGAATTGTTCTACGCCGTTCACAAAGTGATATTATTCTCTAAAGTAGTGGTCTCAACCCTTTCCAAGTCTGGACCACTACCTCCCACCCAAAAAAAAAAAATCGTGGACCATTTCTCTTTTTTATAAATAACCATAAATATATCATAAACATTAAACACTTTAGATTGAAATATATTTCTTACTCAAGCATCACAACCTGATGATTGTAATTGTAATGATAGAATAGAAGGGTCATTTGTCTATCTGGATAAAGCTGTTCTTACTGTATTTTCGATAAATTCAAATATATATATATATATATATATATATAGATATAATATATATATATATATATATATTATATATATATATATATATATATAATACTATATATATATATATGTATATATATATAATATATATGTATAGTATATACAAAATGTATTTATCTCCAGTTTATTTCCAAATGTAGCGAACTTCCTGCGGACTACTCAAAATATCACAATGAACCCCATACTTATGGCATCTTATTATTGTGCTTTGTGCGTAGTGGCGTACATGTGTATGCAGCATGCCCAGACATGTTTTTAAAGACATAAACATAGGCCTACCTATCTAAACGTATGAAATGTTTAGGCCTGAGACGTCACACCATGGCAGATTCCTTCAACGATTATCAAAATGTTCCCCTCAGTCAATTAACCATAAGCGAAAGAATCCTTTACCTTAGTAATTAAGGAGTATCGACTTTAAATTAACCCCTAAAGCAATTACGTCTGACTCCGTAATTACTGGCGGTAATTAAAAGACAATTAATATTAAAAGAAATCTGATCAGCGAGGAAACTCTTGCGAAGTCAAGTTTACCACTTATGAAAGAGACGACAACTAATCTAAATATAGCTAACATAAACTGGAACTAGTGGCGTCTTCACCGCCATTTGTCCTGAGGACAGGATATAGAATAGGATACAGAATTTAGGCCCAAGGCCAAGTGATGGGACCCATGAGGTCATTCAGAGCTTAAGCGGAAACTGATAGTAGAAAGGTTTGAAAGGTGTAACAGGAGGAAAACCTCAAAGCAGTTGAGCTACGAATCGATTGTTAAAGTGGATAGTAAGATTGAAGAAGATACGAACGGAGGAGCGGTAAAAGGAATGGAAGGGGTTGCAGCTAGTGGGCCAAGAAGGGTAAGCTTCAAAGAACCCTGAGGAATGCCTACAGTGCACCGCATAAGGTTCACCGACTGCCCTACCACACACTTTATGGTTATGTCCTGAGCATCAAGACGTTTTGTTTCAAAGTTGACGCCAACTCCTCCCAAATCCCGGATAGGATTTAAACAAAATTTCAGTTTCAGGTTATTTGTATCTAAATCATTTTTGCTCAGATTTTTACCAGCATCATTACCACCTTAAAAATGATTCTAAAATGTTTGTTTGTCCGTGGTTGAAGCGACATTACTAAATCTGCCTCCTTTCATCGTCGGCATTTTCGCCAAGGCCGAAGCGTCTGCAGACAAACAAGATTTACAGAATGAGGAAAGATCATTGAGAGAGAGAGAGAGAGAGAGAGAGAGAGAGAGAGAGAGAGAGAGAGAGAGAGAGATAGTTTCATCATTGCTGGATGTATGGAAATCGCATCTCTGTTATCTGTTTGGTTCTAGTTGTCTTTCTCTATTTCTGTTCTTATGCGTTCTTCATTACTTATGTGTGTGTGTGATTTTTTAACATTGATTGCTTTGCCTTTTGGAGACCCTTGCAATTAAAGCATTCTATAATAATAATAATAATAATAATAATAATAATAATAATAATAATAATAATAATAATAATAATAATAATAATAATAATAATAATAATTTTGTACAAATGGAAAATGCTTTAGCTTGTTGACACCTTGCAACTGAAGCATTATGCTATAATAATAATAATAATAATAATAATAATAATAATAATAATAATAATATAATAATAATAATAATAATAATAATAATAATAATAAATTTCTAAGAGGTCCACAATAATAAAAAATGTTGAGTACGTGTATAATTAAAAAAAACCCTTTACAAAGCTTTCGTTCCCTTCC
>NC_087204.1:105853723-105858723 GCF_015104395.2 Macrobrachium nipponense
GAGTATATATATATATATATATATATAATATATATATATATATTGTATATATATGATATATATATATATATCATATATATATATAACTGAATCACTAGAGTTTGAACGTGATAAATGCACAAACAAAGGTATAAGCCACGAGGGAAAGTGAAACACTGGAGTAGCTGCAAGATCTTTCAACTCGCGTTCCTTTACTTAGCAGACTGATCGAAAGATCTTGCAGCTACTCCAGTGATTCACTATCCATCGTGGCTTATACCTTTATTTATATTATATATAATATATATATATATATATAATGAAAGAAATTTACTTCCATAATACGTAAGGAATGCATTACACGACAATAAACAAAATTCGTGCTCAGCCGATAAATTAGACTTCACTGTAATCAGTCAGCGGACCCTTTCATTTGTCTCTTTCAAAAATGAAAACAATACGACATTTCATTACAGACAACTTAATACCTGTACTTACTGACAACACCACAAAGATGCACGATAGGTTGCTGTAACAGATAATTATAGAACTACGTGAATAAAAATGGAATATCTCCAATAGCAACCACTCTCTCTCGCTATATTAAATTTTATACGAGACGCATGGGCACTTTACCCTGTTGGGTGAAAATATGAGGAGTTAGTGGACTAGATAGTCAACTTCAGAGGCTGTAAAAGGTTGCGCAAAATACTAGACTAAAATAAAATTATAGAATCAAATGCTGTGATCTATGAAGCCATTCAGCGCTGAAGCGGAAACTGTCGGTAAAAAGGTGTGACATGTTTAACAGAAGGAAAACTTTGCAATTGTTAGGAGATGGTTATGGAGAGTAAGATCGAAGTAGGACAATACGAACGGAGGTACAGTAAAAGGAATGAAAGAGGTCGCAGCTAGGGGCCTAAGGAAGGGACGATGCAAAGAACCTTAAGTAATGCCTACAGTGCGCCGTATGAGGTGCACTGATAAACACTACCCCACTACGGGGACGCAACATTTTGATATTTTAAAATTTCATTTGGAAGCGAGATTAAAAATATCAGGATAATTCTCACTTACTTTACATAATTCTGTTTCCAATTAAGCGAATAATTCTTTTGTCCGGTCTTGTTCAAATTGGCCCGAATCTTACACGTGGGAAAACGTTCTTCCTACGAATTGTCATTTTTTTTTCTGAATCTTAAATAGATACGATTCGCTTATTTAAATTCATGCGCTTCTGAAACTTTGAATGAAATCTACCTCGTCTCCAAAAATGTAAACAATAAATTTGGAGCTTAACACTCACTAGCCACAAACATGCAAATCAAAGCAGTTACACAACAACGAAAAGAAGGAGGAGGAGGAGGAGAAGAAGAAGAAGAAGAAGAGCCGAGGACCCTAATAACGTGTCAGGACGATGTCACACCAGCTCTCGATGCGGATCTGGAAGAAGATGAGCCCCCCCCCCCCCACCCCCCCCCCCCCCCCATCCCCTCCCTACCCACACCCCACCCCCTCCTTCACGACGCTGGTGATACTCTTTTGGCCGCCTTGATACCTTCGAGATGCAACAGCAGCAGTAGCCAGGATAAGTAACAGCAACAAGAGCGTAAGCAACAGGAGCATCATCTTCAATGTCAGGGAGACGTGTTGGAACGGCCTAAAAAGGTCTTCTCGAAGACGCTGAAAAAAAAAAAAAAAAAAAAAAGTAGCGATTTTTCCTCTAGACTGCAGATTGGAGGCCAAGGATCGGAGATAGGAGATTGGTGATAGGGGATACGAGACTGGAGATAGGAGATTGGTGATAGGGACAGGAGACTGGAGATTTGTGTCTGGAGATTGGTGATTGTAAACTGGAGATTAGTGATCGGAGGTAGGATTTGGTGGTTGGAGACTGGTGATTGTAAAACTGGACTTTGGTTGGTCGGAGACTGGGGAGGTAAGTGATTGGATACTGGAGATTAGTGATTGGTGGGCAGGTATTGGTGGTTGGAGACTGGTGATTATAAACTGGAAATTGGTGATTGGAGACGGGGTATTTGTAGATAGAGATTGACTATTGGAGACTGGAGATTGTTGATTGGAGATTTGAGTGGAGACGTGATATTTGAGGTTAGAGATTAAGAGATAAGTGACTGGAGATTATAGACTGATGATTGGAGATAACGCAGTGAATAATGGAATCGAGTTTCTGTGACACAAAGGCCACTTAAAAACAATAATAATAATAATAATAATAAAAACACTGAAACAAGGGAATAGAATAGAATACAGAATTCAGGCCAATAGCCAAGCTCTGGGACCTATGAGGTCATTCCGCGCTGAAACTGAAAGTAAAAAGGTCTGAAAGGTGTAACAGAGGTGAACATTTCTCAGTTGCATTTAAAAAATGTTAGGATAGGGTGGATAGCAAAATGGAAGAGAGAGAGAGATCACGAACGGAGATACAGTAAAAGGAACGAGAGGGGTTGAAGCAACTAGGGGCCTAAGGAAGGCACGCTGCAAAGATCCTCAAATAATGCCTACAGTGCACAGCGCGAGGTGCACTGACGGGGCTAATCCCACTACGGGGGGATACGAGGGAAGAAGGAAGGGGCGTGGAGTATCCCATCAGAATGAGCAGCAGGATAAGAGAGAGAGAGAGAGAGAGAGAGAGAGAGAGAGAGAGAGAGAGACTTGTTTACCCAACTTAAGAGGGTCGGGAACCTCCTATGTTTGGAGTAGCGTGTAAGACTGAGTAAATAAAGTGCCTGGGACCAGATCTCTTAAAGAGTTTAATTTATGCCCTCTTGAGGAGAGCCTGTTTGGCTAACGTGGACACAAGCGCGCGAAACAAGACGTTCAGAGTCGTTCTTTTGCATCTGTAGCAAACGCGCGAACGTGCAGACGTCATTATTCAATTCATTCGTAAGTAGGAGGTATGTAGAAAAAGTGACTGTCAGACTATACTATGTCCTTAGGCCGCATATATTCATTCATGCTTGATGTTCGTAAAACTTACCTTGCTCATTTGTAAATTTGTGTAAGTTTGTTTTATGGTAAATATGACCGCACAGATAATGCACAGACACATTCGTGTTGATATACACTATATATATATAAGGGTGTGTGTATCTGTTTTCATACATACACACGCATATATATATATAATATATATATATATATATATATATATATATATATATAGACTATAAGCGAATACCACAGTAAAATGATAGGCAGAAATTCAAGCGCTTTCGTCTTTGGTAAAGACGAAAAGCGCTTGGATTTCTGCCTATCATTTTCCTGTAGGTATTCGGCTTATTTAAATGAAGTCACCGTTGCATCTACTGTGATTTTTAAGCATATATATATATATATATATTTATAATACTCTATATATATATATATATATATATATTCTTATATATATATATACACTGTGGATGTATGTACGCATGAGCATATGTATCGCCTATAGGTATAGGAAGAGATCTCCGTAACGATATCAATTCAGGCCTCATGACCTTCGCTGCATAATGGAAATTGGGACATAATGAGCTTTTCATTTTTCCAACAACATTTTCACGTCGGCCCTTAACGGCGCACCGTTGTCAATTAAGCCTCGGCTGTGACGTCACCGGCGTCGAAATCCCGCGTAGCTATCTATCGCTTTTGTCATGATTGCCCTGAGATCACCAGCCAATCAGGATCAAGCGTTTCAAGTCCCCCCCACGTGAAAACCTTCCTTAATCCGGAATCGCTCCGAGATCATCAGCCAATCAGAATCAAGCGTTTCCGTCCCCTTCCTTCATTCTGAATCACGGAGTTATTTGCTTCCTAGTAAGTTGGCCCCGGAGATTTCAGATGTGCTTTTCCAGTCCGGCAGTAATTGCGGTCTTACGCTTCTGAAAGCTCTCTTGTTCTCGGTCCTTTTGGCTAATGTCCCCTAACAAGCAAGCAAGCAAGCAGCTTCATCATCATCACCGATTCCTCCCTTGGAAATTAGCAGGCTTTATAAACAGACCGCATTCGACCTCTTCGGGCGTCTTAACCGCGACTTCGAAAGACCAGGAG
The DNA here is from genome assembly GCF_015104395.2 of Macrobrachium nipponense. Lineage (NCBI taxonomy): Eukaryota > Metazoa > Arthropoda > Malacostraca > Decapoda > Palaemonidae > Macrobrachium > Macrobrachium nipponense. The sequence goes on from NC_087204.1 coordinate 105,857,759, forward strand.
ATGAGTGGTGGCGAGGAGAGACAGGGGCCTCTTCCTCCTCCCGAGGAGAATAAGAGGATATTGTCAGCTCAGAGGAGGACGAGAGAGGAAGGGGAAACAGGGAATTGTGTTGTGTTCTGTTGCCACTGCTATTGACTCCAGTTCAACGGAGTTCGTCAGCTTTGTTGTAAGGGAAGCTTCCACATTGTTGGCTGGTGGCGGTTGAATTGGTATTCCCGACTTGGCTGAAATGTGGTATACTTGTTTCTGTGACGATACTAATCAGGGCCTGGAAGGTTATCACCAAAAAAAAGGGAGACACCCTTCATGAAGTTCGGTTGGGATAAGGCAAAAATAAATAAATAAATAAATAAACAAATAAATAAATAATAAATAAATAACTAAAAATAATAACAAATAAATAAAAAAATATGACTTGCGAAGTAAATATTGTGATGTCATTTTTTTCATTGGTCATTTCTAAACAACAAAGTAAATCAAAGTTCAACTTTGCTTAGTTGCGATGGCATCGGTTCCAATAAAAAAAAAACACAATCTAGTATTTTCATCAAGCTTATCTATATAAAAACAGACTAAATCCTACATATATGGAACAGCTTCCATTCACCTAACCCCCAAAATCTGTTTGGGTTCCATCAGTGCCCCTAAGGTAAAACACAAACAGAGCAGGATTTATTCCCGTATGGAAAAATCCTACAGACAAATCCCCACAAGGAATAACAACATCCTTTCAGGAGAAAAACTGAATTGTGCAAAACATCTAGTGACATAAACGCTTTGTAAAAAATAAGTTATATCTAAAGATGATGCCAAGTGTTTCATATTATTATAAAAGGAATAAAAATCACATGACAATCATAAATAGCTCTGTTTTCTACATTTGAAAACAAAATTCCTAATATTTTTTATCAGAATCGTACGAATCCAATCTGAATATTTCGTGGAAAAACGTTTAATGGACTACA
>NC_087204.1:105871223-105896223 GCF_015104395.2 Macrobrachium nipponense
ATTATCACATCGAACCGTGATTCATATATCATTCGAGCTACAAATGTCCTTTCCAATATCTAAATTCGCTCTACCTCGGAATTGACATATTTTTCATATATGTACCGAAGGGGAATTTTTTAGTTGATAATAATTTCGTCCCCCCATGGGATCGAACCACCGTCCAAGTGGACGGGAACGAAATCAGGACAGACAGTGACGCTATCTCTGTTGGCTGATTGGATAGCGTCACTGTCTGTCCTGATTTCGTTCCCGTCCAGTTGGACGGTGGTTCGATCCATGGGGGGACGAAATTATTATCAACTAAAAAATTCTCCTTCGGTACATACATGAAAATATAATCAATTCCGAGGTAGAGCGAATTTAGATATTAAAGGACATTTGTAGCTCGAATGATATATATATATGATATATATATATATATATATATATATATATATATATATAATATAGTAATATATATATATATATTCTCATATATTCTATATTATAATGTATATATACTCATGATACCATATTATATCTATTACTATATCTCTTATATATCTCTCTATATATCTATTTCTATATTTTAGATACATATAATTATATTTATATATCATATGATATTATATATATTATCTATAGAATATTAGATATATATATAATAATAAGTAAATAAATATACATATATATAGAAAGTAAATTATCTTTCATAAAAAAACCTTACACCTGACCTGAAAGTTAATATTATTAGATATTACCTATTCAAAAATTTCCACAGAACGAACTCACCGATGCAGCAAACCAAATGTGTGTGTGTGTGTGTGTGTGTGTATGTGTGTTTGTGAGAGACTGAGCACGAGCATCTGCCAATCACGATCAGCTTCAGTGGTATCGCCTGAGGATATTTACCGTCAGATAAAAAAAAAAAAAAAAAAAAAAAACTTGACAATACAAACCAATTATTCTGTACGCCGTTCACAGGACTCAGTTGCTTATTTGCGATACAATGGAGGTTGTTTCCTGTTAACTCGAAAAGGGAAGAATATGGAACGGTCTCCTTACTAAGGATGTTGGAACTTCAAATGTACGAGCCAAGTTGGGAGACATTACTGTTCTCCTAGCATTTTAACGATTTACTCACATCTCTATCGATTTATTTACTTATTTGTTCATTTATTTTTTTTATGATTGATGTTTTCTTTCTGTATTTCCCATTACAATCTGTTACTTCTTTCTAATGAACACCATAATATTGTTTGGAAGTTTGAATTTCATGTCAGTGGCCCCTGTGGTGGGCTTGTTCTATATGAAGAGTGTTCGTCTTCTGAATAATAATAATATTAATAATAATAATAGTAACAATAATAATAATTACGAAGAAAATAATAATAAAATAATAATAATAATAATAATAATAATAATAATAATAATAATATTGAATAGGATGACTGTGATAGACAAAAATAGTAATTATAATAATTACGCGGAAAACAATAATAATATTACCTTTTCTAGGGTAAAAATACGAGAATAATCTGAAGCCATTAGCCAGACGAGGTAAAACGTGCTTTCCATAAGGTACTCCACAAACAACCAGGCATTTCTAATTTGGAGTCAAGGACGAACGCCCCCCCCCCCCCCCCCAGCCCTTCCAAAAGAAGCCTGTCACACGGCGACTGACCATCACACTATAGCAGAGGCCCAAGATTGCGACGAAGGGGGGGGCATATATACGACAATCACGAAGACGAGTATAAAAGACGTGTTGGGGGAGGGGGGGGGAGGGGTGGGGACGTAAGGTTTCTTATCCAATGACGCGTACGAAACGTCACGTAACTGTCACGCGTGAGTCCGGAGCGCAAACGCCTGCCGACCGCCATCAAAGATTGCGACACGCGGAGGGATTAGAATAAATATCAACTGCGCAAGCGAGGCGGCGGAGGAAATTAAAATTACATTGACGCAGCATACGAGAGAGAGAGAGAGAGAGAGAGAGAGAGAGAGAGAGCTTTAGTGGGGGGCGTATTGGCAGAAAAATCCGTGGAAAATCTCCGATATCCAACGAGGAACACGAAGGCATAACTGACAGAGTTCTACAAATGGGGAATAGTATGTGTGTAAACGGAAACACACGCACCACAGCAAGAATAACAACCTATACAAGAAGCAGTTCGCCCAACGGTCGTAGAGTACTACACAGCGCGTCTCTCAAAGAAGTGTCAGGCCGTTGTGAGATAGGCCTACTTTCCTCCCACTTTCCCGACTTAGGGGTTATATGTTTTAACGCTTTGGACACAAGTTTGGCTCCACTTGGCCTTAGGCCTACCTTGAGTAAGAGTCTTGAGTGAGGGCGAATTGCGAGACAGCTTTCAGATGGGGTTTCTGAGTCTTTTATAAAATATACGATTTTCTCGCCATCAATAAAAACCCTATGAAACTGTGAATTCGTTTAAAAAGTCATTTTAACAGGAATAATAGATCACAGATACAGAATTTTTTCCCTTTACTTTGAAAGCAGCTTTCTTTCAGAGTGCCGAGATGAGTATGGTAATTTATCTCCTCTCGATAGTTCTCAAAGACAATGCGTTTACAAATCAAGTGGTGAATTTAGATTTGTTGGAGAATTTATGTCCATGAAACTAAGTTGTTAATGACTCGTGTCTTTAGCGCAGTATTTCGTTGAATACATGTATAAATGGCTGGTTGTGAGATCTGTATGTATCTGTATGCATGAATGGGTAGTGTATACGTTGCTGGGAGAGACAATTTCATCATAATTATTTTTAAAATATAACAATAACCAAAACATCATCATTAACATTGAAGATACATACTAATAAATCAAACGGTATCAGCATCGACGACACTGCCAACTGCAACGCCAGATTTACGTACGAAACCACCCAATCACTCAATCTAACTCCGACCATCCGCTCTCACAGCAAATAAATAGTTTCTTTTCCTTTAATGTGAAGGAACAGTAACGCCCGGAGCATCGGCTGCTGTTGAATAAGTAGCTCCCTACTTCACGCCGTTAACTTAAAGGTGAGACATAATGGCGCGTTCATCCTTCTTCTACCGAGAGGATTTTCGTTCACTTATCTACGTTTCCTTCGTCCCAGGACAGACTTTCTTTTAAAGAACGAGACTTCTTGTTTTAAGGATAAAATTTCTTTTTATAGGACCAGAATTTTTTTGAGACCAGAATTTTTTTTAGGACCAGAATTTTTTTAAGACCAGAATTTTTTTTAGGACCAGAATTTTTTTAAGACCAGAATTTTTTTAGACCAATTTTTTTTTAGACCAGAATTATAGACCATTTTTTAATATATTTAGTATATATAATATATATATATTTTTCTAGGACAGGAATTTTTTTTAGGACGAGATTTTATATTTTTATATTCTTTTTTTTTAGGACGAGAATTCTTTTAAGACGAGAATTTTTTTTAGGACGATAGTTTTTATTTTTATGAGATTTTTTATGGGCGAGATCTTTTTATCTAATTTAGGACGCAACTTTTTAAAGGCCGAGACTTTTGCTAAGAGAATTTTCTTTTAAAGGAGACTTTTAGGACGAGATTTTTGTTAACAAAACTTTAAGAGATTTTTTTAAAAGGAGGAAACATTTTTTGCGGACGAGATATATGTTAAGGTCGAGACTTTTTTTTTTCAAGGACCAGACTACTTTTAAGTAAGAGACTTTTTTCCAGGGCGAGACATTTCTTTGTAGGGGCGATGTTTTTAAATAGACGTTTTTTAAAAAAATACTTTTTTTTTTAAGGACAAGAAACATTTTTTCTATATACATATATATATATATATATATATATATATATATATAATATATATATATATATATATATATATATTATATATATATATATATATATCAAAGACTGAGAAAGGAGGAAGAGAGTGGGAGATAAAAGGACGGATTGAAGGAAGTAGGGATGGAAACGGGAGTATGGAATAAAGGGGAGGGAGGAGGAGGAGAAAAGAAGATCAGAGGGAAGCGAAATAATATTAGGATGATAGAGGAGCAGGAGATGAAGCATGAACGAGTAAAGGAGAGACGATAATGAATAATTAAAGGAGGAACTGATGTAGGGTCAGTATGGAGAGAAGCTGGAATAAACAGAGAGAGAGAGAGAGAGAGAGAGACGAGAGACGAGAGGAGAAGAGAGAGACGAGAGAGAGAGAGAGAGAGAGACCATGTAAGGGAATATGAAGGTGACAAACTAAAATTATGGAGAGAACGTTGGAAAAAGCAGAAGATATACTAGGGAAAGAGACAGAAACATAAGAAAGAGAGGATGATTGGAAAAGTAAAGAGAGAGAGAGAGAGAGAGAGAGAGAGATCATACGTAAAGCGGGTACAAAGGAAACGAAAAGTAGAGGATTATGAGCAAGATGATACGATGATAGGAACAAGGAAAACATGACGGAGAATAGGGAAGAGGCAGAGGTGAATAACGGGTGAAATGCAACAACCGATTAACTGTCTGATTGGTTAACTGACTGAGGAGTTGACTGATTGGTTGATATACTGATTTCAGTGGGAACTGCCAGAGGTGGGGGAGTCCGAAGAGTGAAAGAAAGGATATAAGAAAGTGGTGAATAAAAATATGAGAAAAGGGCGGTTTAAGAAGAGAGAGGAATAATAAGAGAAGAAGGAAGGAACTTAACCGAATATAAGTCTTTACTGGTAAATATGTAAAACGACAAATATAACTGGCAGATAAAAACTGACTAAAAAATAATTATCAATAATAGTAGCAATAACTGGCTTGCAAACCTTAAATAAAAAAGAATATTTATGCTTTGAGGAAATATGATTTACTGATTGAGTTTGATTAAAGTAAAAATAATTTTAAAAAATCACAAAACCCCAGCATTGAGAAAAAGTTGTAATGACTGAATGAATTTAACTGATGGCAGAAAATAAAAATAAAACACTTTAGGAATGCTAAAAAAATGAAAAACAAACTCCAGTAGTATAAAGAATATGGTTTTAATCAATTTAATTAAAGATAAATATATCCGACAGGCAAACATATGAAAAACAAACTTCAGGACAGAAAACACGACCTTACGGAATTAATCAATTAGTTAATTAATTAAAGAGAAGGAAACCGTTTTCAGGAAGGCAAACAAAAAACAAAAAACAAAACAAGAAACAAAAGAAGTGGAGCAGAGCAGAAGGTCGCCGTCTCAAAGGGTCCTGAAGGACACAGAGGCCGAGAGACGTTTTATTTGGAAAACAAATACAGAGGTCCATCTATGGATGACTGGTCTCTCTTCTTTCTGCCACCGGCAGGGCTCTGCTGTGCTGTGCTGTGCTGTGCTGTGCTAGGCTGTGCTGTGTTGTACTGTGCTGTGCTGTGATCTGCACTGCTGTGCTCGGTTGTGCTGTGCTCTGCTGTACTGTGATCTGCTGTGTTGTGCTATTCTTAACTGTGATGTGTTGTGCTCTGCTGTTCTGTTCTCTGCTGTGCTGTGCTATTCATAACTGTGATGCGATGTGCTGTACTGTACTGTAATCTGCTTCGTTTTTCGTGTGAAATCAATAGATATCAATCAATCAATCAGTCACGTCCTCAGTCAACTCAGCAACCGATCAGCAAATCAGTTCCTCCATTTCACTCTCTTGTCACCTCTGCCTTTTCCTTCCTTATTCTTCGTGTTTTCCTCCTCATTCTCGTTCACCGTGTTTTTAATTTCATACTTATCTCCTTCCTTGTTTCCCTCTTTACGTTTTATCTCTCTCTCTCTCTCTCTCTCTCTCTCTCTCTCTCTCTCTCTCTTCTCTCTCTCTCTCTCTTTTATCTTCTGCTTCTCCCATTGTCTTCTCCAAATTACATCTAAACGATCCAGCAAATAAAGAACAAAGATAACTGCGCTTATAAGATCTAGAAACTGAAAAACAAAGATAATTGGAGTATTATAACGGACGGAAAGGTAAACAATAATAATGAGAAAGATATAATCTGGCTCTTTCCATTGTGTTTCTATTTTAAACATTATACTTTTGAATTTATTTATTTATTTCTTATTTTTATTTCATCTAGATTCTAAAACATGGTCATATTTTGGAATATAGAAATGTTGACAATTCAATATTTCATTCTATTATGTCTAAGACCTGTAATGAAAGTTTTTTTTCTTTATTTATGTCATTATTTGTTCGGTATATATACCTATATGTATGCACTAGCTAAAATAAGTGTACTTTTAGATGCTACATTTTTTCCATATACCTATATGTATGCATCAGCTAAAATAAGTATACTTTTGAAACTCTACAAGATTAATGCCGCTGAAGTAGCAATAACATTCAAGAAAACCTATTTAAAAGAGGGTCTTTTGGAAGCTACACTTTCTCCATATAACTATATTTTGGCATCAGCTAAAATAATTACGTTTAAAAAGCTACATTTTTTTTTCATTTAGTTCCGTACTGGTTTGGTAAATATACCAATATCTATGCATCAGCTAAAATAACTCCGTTTTTAAAAGCTACATTTTTTCCCTTTTAGTTCCTTATTGGTTTGATTAATATATCTATACGTCAACTACAATAACATCTTTTAATAAATACTAATGACGTTTTTCTTCATGATTAGAAAATAAATAAATAAAAATCGACCTCGTAAAAATTTCTAAAAACCGCCCAACAATTCCGCAAAATAACAAACTTTGAAAGTCCATGTTTTTCTCAAAGGACTATATATCCATGTGTGAGTGAATAACTGTGTGTGTGTGTGTGTGTGTGTGTGTGTGTGTGTGTGTGTGTGTGTGTGTGTGTGTGTGTACCGAATCGAGGTACACGACACAGAAAAAGTATTCTCGTATTCTCGACTTTCCCTCCAGGTTGTTTGAAGTTTCTGTGAAAAATTCGCTTTGGCGAAAGACCCTAAAGTGCTGCCTTTTCGATTGTTATATATATATATAAATATATATATATATATATATAAATATATATATATATATATATATATATATATATATATACACGCACAGACACACACACGCATGCAATTTCTATTGAAGTCAGTTTCAATTTTTGCAGAGACTGTCCTTCTACTTAGAGTCTGAATCAGCAGTCTACGCTATTCTGCAAATAATGACACTGACTTCGATAGCAATACCATATATATATATATATATATATATATATATATATATATATATATATATATATATATATATATATATATACACATATACATGCTATTCATGACAGTCACTGTTTATCAACCCATAAAAAACAAAAACCAAGTAGCGAATGAAAATCTATAGCCAATTATGCTCACCACTGAAAATCACTTTCGGCGCATACCGTAAATATTCCTTTCGCCTCCCACCCTTTATGAGATCTTGAAATTGCTCTCCGTAAATCAGAAAAATAAAAGGAGTCTTTCCAGAAAATTACGACTTGACGTGCGTGTAACAGCACAGCAGCAGGATGATGAAAATGACAGCAGTAGTGTCATTTCAGGAAGGCTTTCAAATTGCCCTGTTACAGAATACATTCCTGTGGTATTGGACGGTGGTTCTCCAGCATTCTAGCTCACGTATGTGCATGTGTGTGCGTGTGTGTGTTTGTGAACAGGTTTGCCGAGAAAAATAATGTTAGAAATGTCAATTTAATACAGGGTGATTCCCGCTAGCAGACAGAGCACCGTGAAAGGCATTCTTAGGTTACAGAGAGAGAGAGAGAGAGAGAGAGAGAGAGAGAGAGAGAGTTTTACTTGATCAGTTCCATCACGGCAGCAGAATCGAGGATTATCTTAACAATCCCCACCCCATACAGAAAGAAAGAGAGAGAGAGAGAGAGAGGTTTTACCCCGTGATTTACTTGATGATCAGTTCCATTCACCCTGCGCTGGGGATTACCTTAATGAGCCCCTCTCCACACACACACACACACACACACACACACACACACACACACACACACAGAATTATCTAGTGATCACTCGCGCCCTGTCAAAATCAGAGACAGATAGACGGACAGACAGAGACGAGCTCTCTCGGAGGACAATCCTCGACCCAAACAGTTTATAGCTCAGAATGGAGTCATGATTAGGTCTTCCCCGTAATCATTATAACAGACATTTTCTGTCCACAAATTATTTTTTTTCGTTATACAAGTTCCTCTCTTGTGAATCAAGTTCTTCTCTTGTTATAATATTAAGCTTTTTTCATGTTATAGTTGCAACTCTCTTGTCATACAGGTTTCTCTCTTGTTATTCAAGTTCATCTCTTGTTATAACATGAAGTTCTTTTCTTGTTAAACAAGTAACTCTCTTGTCTTACCAAGTTCGTCTCTTGTTATAATATTAAGTTATTTCCTTGTTATACAAGTTCCTCTCTTCTCTTATTAAGTTCCTCTCTCGTTATAATATTAAGTTATTTCCTTGTTATACAAGTTCCTCTCTTGTCTTACCAAGTTCGTCTCTCGTTATAATATCAAGTTATTTCCTTGTTATACAAGTTCCTCTCTTGTCTTACCAAGTTCGTCTCTCGTTATAATATCAAGTTATTTCCTTGTTATACAAGTTCCTCTCTTGCGATTCAATTCCACCATTTGTTGTAATCTCAAGCTATTTTCTTGTTATGCAAGTAACTGTCCGGTGGAAAAGCTCCCCTCTTGTTAAAATACCCAGGATTGAGAAGAAAAGTTCATCTCTCCGAGGATAATCCTGGAAAAGCCTCAACTCAACAATCTCTGAGGAAGGGGATCATTTTCCTGCATATGAATTTATACTTCACGGCGAATCTGCAACGGCTTAAGAATAATTAGTAACCCTTTCCAACCTGGGACCTTACTCTCCTTTATTCATCTATTTCAGTTTTTTCCTGGAACACTCTGTAATAACATGAGGCCTCTACGTCGTCTGTAGCATTATATACTCATCGTCTAATCTATATATATATAAAAAGGTTTAACAACTGAATGGATTAAATAACACGTTGTTTCTTCATTGCAAAATGTGAGTATTATCCATCTCCTTATATATGCATTTGGTATGAGGCCATCCTGTACTTTTATACTGTACCACAAAAAAATAAATAAATAAACAAATAAATCTCAGTATTTTGGTGAAATATAACTAACGGTTAAAACAGCAGCAGGCCTTTGAATGCTGCTCATTTGCGTACCAGCTGTGGGACTCCTACGAAAATCAATGGACTTAACCCCCCGAAACTTGACCTCTTTCCAATACCTCAGATCCAGTCATGGTTACATCAAGAGATAAATCATAGAAGACGGGTATGAATGTGGAAACAATATCATCACTCAAGAAAGACAAGATACATTTAATCAATGACGGGAAATCACAAATCCATAAACAGGCAAACTAAAAACAAAATGGCCAGAAGAATAAGAAAGAGAGCCGAGGAACCAAAGAAAAATTTGAGGATGAAATAATAAGGGACCGTGGGAGATTGGATCTAATCAAGACGAAAGTGACGAGTCCGCCTCTTAAAAGGGAACTGATGGGAATCTGTGGAAACAGAAACGAGATTTGGAGACTCCGATGGCGGGAGGGGAGAGATTCAGTCATTAAACTGACTGCTGGTCACTCCCAGGAATGAGGCAGGCTGCAAACTTTCAGCTGTGATCAGGAGTATCTTTGAGTAATAGAAAATTTAAAGATGTATATATATATATATATATATATATATATATAATATATATATATATATATGTATATATATATATATATATATATATATAATCTAATAAAAGGAGCCCATATACACCAAATATAGAGAAAAAAGTACTATATTTCAGAGACTGCTGTCTGCCCTCTTCAGGTAGATGATTCATCTACCTGAAGAGGGAGACAGCAGTCTCTGAAATATAGTACTTTTTTCTCTATATTTTGGTGTTTTTATGGGCTCCTTTTATTAGATGGAATTCTGTTGTTACAGAACATTGTTACCAGTCATATATATATATATATATATAAGTATAGAAGGCCCATTAAAACACTTTGGTTTAAAGCTAAGGACTATATTTCGGTGGACTAACTTCCACCCCTGTCAAGGATTCACTGTTTGATCAGTCTGGAAGTTAGTCCACCGAAATGTAGTCCTTAGTTTTAAACCAGAGTGTTTTCATAGGTCTTTTATACTTGGGACGTATCCATACATACGTATGTATGTATGTATGTATGTATGTATGTATGTATGTATGTATGTATGTATGTATGTATGTATGAATGCATAGATAAACGGACAGATATACATAGTACGTAGTGTATGAAAATCTGTCTTTTGCGAGCACGCCTGTTGGTGCAAATGTATTTCTGAATACATTAAAAAAAAATCCACCTCTTCAGAATGTATTCCAAGAAAACAAAGAAGGCGAAAAGCCAATTTAAACAAACTTTTCCTTTACTAGAATCCTGAACAAAAAAAAAAAAAAAGAAAGAAAGAAACGGGCGGGTAAAAGGGGTCTGACAGTCCAGAATAATGTTGTTTTAATTCCTGCCTGCACAGAGAGACCCGACATCCATTTCCATGTAAATAGACAATTCAGTCACACCAATGGACCCGAAATTGCGCTGACGACAACGACACCCGCGTGACGGAAAGGGACCCATGTTTACAGACGTCCTCCCCGTCTGGTTACGTTTTCAAAAAATCTCGAGACCGTCACATAGAAAATATGTAGGGAAGAATAACAGAAGATCGGAAAAAGCATGTTACTCTGATCAAAAGTATGCGAGTTGAGAGAACGCTGATGGGATATTCATAGGATTAAAGGCTTTCGATTAAATTGTTTTATGAAATATTAAAAACATCGAAGATTATATTACTCAGATCAATTCTGTTATGAAATATTAACAAAAAATCGAAGAATATATTACTCTGGTCAAACGTAGGCGAGTTGAAAGTACGATGATGGGTTATGCATAGGATTGAAGGTTTTCGGTTAAATTCTGTTATGAAATATTAACAAAAAATCGAAGAATATATTACTCTCATCAAACTTATGTGAGTTGAAAGTACGATGATGGATATGCATAGGATTGAAGGCGTTCGATTAAATTATTTTATGAAACGTTAAAAAAAAAATCCAAGAATATATTACTCTGATCCAAATGTATAGGAGATGAAAGGAAGATGTGGGATCTCCACCGGACTGAAGGCTTCCTACTGAATTCTGCTATGAAATATTAAAAAAATCGAAGAATATATTACTCTGGTCAAATGTATAAGAGTTGAAAGTAAGATGTGGGGAATTCATAAGATTGAAGGCAGTCGACTGAATTGTGTTATGAAATATTTTTAAAAACCCATGAATATATTACTCTGATCTAACGTATGCGAGTTGCAAGTACGATGTCGGATATTCATAAGACTGAAAGCCTTCGATTGAATTCTATTATTAAAAAATTATTCAACGCAGAAGAATATATAAGTGAGTCTAGAGCTGCTTCGAAGAAAAGCGCGTGTGCACATACTACAGAGCAGCGGGAATTTTAGTAGAAGAAATAACCAGATTCAGAAAATGATCTACACACAAGGTATACATCTAAGACCAAATCAGTTCATTATCCAAGTTCCCTGGTATATCCAAAAAACAGACTGAAGATGTCACAGAGACGAACGTGAAATTACACTTGAAAGTATTACAACAAATCACGATTCTCTCTCTCTCTCTCTCTCTCTCTCTCTCTTCATCTCCGTCCTCTCCTCTCTCTCCCCTCTCTTTCTCTCGCCTCTCTCTCTCTCTCTCTCTCTCTCTCTCTCTCTCATTTACAAATACCTTCCATGTCTGAGCGAACTGCATCATGCGGGATTAAGCAAGACTGACACTAAGCTTGCGAAGAGGAAGAAGAAGAAAATCATTTGTGAAGAATAAAATCATCTGCAGGTTTCAGGGCGAAATGGGAGGTAGTTGAGAAGGCGTTATCTACGAAAGATATATAGAAAAAAAGACTAACAGAAAGAATATATAGGAAGAAGAAAATTAACAGAGGAGGGAACTAAAAGAATAATTATAAAAAGAACACGAACAAAAGAAGGAACTACAATCATCATGAAACGCCGCTAACAGGACGCTAGACCTTATCAGAAGCCAAAGAGACATCGAAACATTGTTCCAAGTTCTTGAGAGAAGGAGAATATTAGTTTTCAAGTGATGCTGGATATTGCCTGTGAGTAGTTTCAGAAAACTTTACCAATAACATACGTAAGGACACTAGACTGTGGCGTAAGTGTTTGGAATAGTTTTGGAAAACTGCAGTATAAATTCTGAATCTATTGAAGTATGAATTACAACGTGAGGCAAAAGAGAGAGAGAGAGAGAGAGAGAGAGAGAGAGAGAGAGAGAGAGAGAGAGAGAGAGAGAGAGTGAGAAATTAAAAATCAATAAAATATCGGAACGAACTTATCATCAAAATCCTTAAAACATCATAGCTGGATCCTGTATGAGCCTTGGTATGACCTAATGCCTACAAATAACAGGATCTGTAACAGGCTAAGACACAAGGTCACCACTCAACTCGTTCTTAGAGAACTCTTAGAACAAGTTACTGCTAAAGGGAGATTCGACGAAGAGAGAGAGAGAGAGAGAGAGTTGCTTTCTCATAAAAGAAAGATGAAAGTACCATGGAATAATATGGCTTTGCAATGCTTTTGTGCAATTATATAATTTGTCGCCTACCACTGGTCATAAGAGGAAAATTAAAAAATCTAAGCAAATGTTATCTGAATAAATAACTGTTTTCAGTTCCTTATCAGTATATCGGTGTTTTTCTCCCTAATATAAATATTTTTTTTAGGGCAAAGGACCATTCGAAATGACAGCTGAAAACATTCTGCTAAATATCCGAGAGCATATCTCATAAAACCTTCAGGGAATCAATTCGGTAAACTACGAATCCGTGAGGTTCGCACAACACTAATTATGGGGTCTCGAGTCTTTGTTTACATATTAAAATGTGAGAGGGGGGAATGAGGCATGAAGCGGAGAGGGGAAACCACAGCTATGAATAAGTAAGAGGTTCACACCGTGAAAAAATTCATGAGATGGAAAACGAAGTGTCAGTGACACTTACCTATAGTGTATGTTGCACCGTCCACGTGGAAGGTGGCACTCTTGCACCTGTTAAAAGGACGCGCTGTCGGTCCTTTAGGTCTGCTCATGTCGAAACAGAAACTGGCGGGCGGGGGACCTCGTTCGATAGACAAAGTTGAGAATACACACAAACACACACACACACAAAACAAAACAAAAACTTTTGTTGTTGACTTCGACCGTCTGTTCTTTCCAAACTCTTGGCGGAGTTCGGGTGGCTGGTAGCTATGGATGTCAATGAGGTATGGCAGGCGTTTCTGGTTAATTTCCCGATAAAAAAATTTTTGAGTCACGTTGGGCAGGCCATCACATTTCCAAACGTTTTCTCTGATTAAAAACCCAGGTATCTGTGATAGCAAGGGACAGACTACTAGTTCGTCGCCAGGCTATTCGGACTAATTAACCAGCGAGGGAGCTGAGGTTTGTTTTGTAGGCCACGACACGAGGAGAAGAAGGGACCCTTTTTCTTTCCAGGGTTCCAGACTCTGTACATAACAGTGCTCCAGGGAAAGAAGAAAAAAAAAACGGAGGTGGAGGAATGAAATGAAAAGGCAGCAGGAAGAGGAAGGGGAGGAGGAGGAATAGGAGGAGGAGGTTACGGTTCCTCTGGCCCCTTGAATAAATAAATCATCTTCATTCGAACTCTTCCCGGCCGACAGATTTCAAAATTGTCACCATTAAGGGTTACCTGGTAGCCTCATGATTGTCACCGCGCTGATGGCCCGTAACCCTTTGATAGCCTGTAAGCCTTGATAGCCTGTAATCCTTGATAACCAGTAATCTTCAAGAGCCAGTAATCCCCGATACCCGGTAATCCTCGACAACCTGGCCGTTCTTGAAATCTTTTCACTCGCTGGACGTTTTATTGCCCAATCTTAGTCCCTCTTAACCTTCTTCTTCTTCTTCTTGTTCTTGCCGAGACTACTGCCGGTTTGAAGACGGAAGAGATTCAGTTCAACAGACGAGGCACAGATTTCCATCAGTGAAATCGCCTTTTATAACACCGGCGACGGGATGCCAGACAGACTGTGCGTTTCGATACCAGGGGGATCAACGTGATCCTCTAAATACCCATCCCCGTCGACGCGCGATGCATAAATGATAAATCAGATTTCCAACGACGATGCGGCGACGAGACTCTTCAAAATCAAAAACGCCACACGGAGGATTTCTTCACATGCTTTCGTCGACGGACAGCCCCCAGACCACGCACGAGAAGCCTGTTGTTAAGAGGGCAATCACGCCCGTTTGTCCTAACGACAACAGCAGCGAGGGAGGGAGGGAGGGGGAAAAAATAAGTCTGGGGAGGAATGATCACTGGAAAACCAGGTGTTTCATTCCATCTCGTCGAGACTGCAGTAGATTGACTAGTGATGATCTAGGAATCGCCAGAGGCCTGGATGATCCCCTGCGGATGGCCTGGGATTCATTCGGGCGCGTCGGCTAATCGTCGTCAGATGAGGACGGGCGTGGAGCGCGTGAGAGGCGACGGCGGGGAGGAGAGGAACGCGCCCGGCACTTCCCACACACTCGTGGAGACCCACACTGCCTGCTAGTGTGCTGCTGCCTTCCTCCCTGTTCCTTCGTTCGCTTCCAAACAAAGTCTCGCGAGGCCCCGCGCAACACGACCACACCCCCTCCCTCTCTCTCTCTCTCTCTCTCTCTCTCTCTCTCTCTCTCTCACCTCTACGTCCACGTCCTCCTCCTCCTCCTCCTCCTCCTCCTCCCTTCTTCCTTTCCTCAGTCCCAATACCTTCCTCCACCTTTTCTTCCGTCCTTGACGTCTTTATTATTATTTCTTCTTCGTGCTCTTCTCCGTCTGTTACCACCACCTCCTCCTCCTCCTCCCCTTTTCTTCCTTTCCTCAGGCTTAATACCTCCCTCCACCTTTTCTCTCTTCTGTCCTCCGACGCCTTTTTCTTCTTCTTCTTCTTCTTCTTCCTTTATTTAACATTGATTTTGTTCCTGAGACACCTTTGGGTCCTTCTTGTTGTGATTGGTCTCTTCCAAGAAGGTGGCGACAGTTTTTATATAGACAGTTTTGTGTGGACAGTTTTATGTAGCCAGGTTTATGAAGACAATTTGATGTAGCTAGGTATATGTTGACAGTTTTATGCAGCCAGGTTTATCTAGACAGTTTTTATGCAGACAGCTTGATGTAGACAGTTTTATGCAGGCAGTTTTACTTAGACAGTTTTATATAGCCAGGTTTATGTTTACAGTTTCACGCAGTTTTACGTAGACAACTTTATGTAGCCAGGTTTATCTAGACAGTTTTATGTGAACAGCTTTATGTAGAGAGTTTTATGTGGACAGTTTTATGTAGCCAGGTTTATATAAGTTGACCGTTTTATGCGGGCAGTTTTACGTAGAAAGTTTTAAATTCGTGAGTCTTTGACCTTCTGTAGTTCGACTTGTAGCTTCGTTATACGCATCCCACTTCCTAAGCATTCCCACAAGATCCGTAAAGACAACTCCCCCCCCCCCCCCTTTTCTAAATAGTCTTCTTTACGGATCTTCTGGGGATGTTTAAAAAGATGTTGGTAGGGTGAATAAAAAAAGATTCTAGAGAGAGAGAGAGAGAGAGAGACGAGAGAGAGAGAGAGAGAGAGAGAGAGAGAGAGAGAGAGAGAGTATTTATTCCCCCCACCACCATCTTTTTATTACATTAGAAGATCCATAAAGACTCTCGCTCTCTATGAACTTTTTTTTTATTCACCCCACCCACATCTTTTTAAAATCAGAAGATCCGTAATGACCCCCTACCCCCTTCTCTCTCTCTCTCTCTCTCTCTCTCTCTCTCTCTCTCTCTCTCTCTCTCTCTCTCTCTCTACACGAACCTTTTTGTATTAACTCCCATCCCCATCTATTTAAAACATCTATAAAAGATCCGTAAAGAGTCTCTCTCTCTCTCTCTCTCTCTCTCTCTCTCTCTCTCTCTCTCTACACGAAACTTTTTTTTTATTAACTCCCACCCCCATCTGTTTAAAACATTTATAGAACGTCCGTAAAGACTCTCTTTCTCTCTCTCTCTACACGAATCTTTTTTCATTTATTCACCCACACCCACATCTTTTTAAACATTAGATGATCCGTAACGACTATCTCTCTCTCTCTCTCTCTCTCTCTCTCTCTCTCCTACCAATTTTTTCTTTCTTTTTGTTATTCAGACGCATCCATCCATCCATCCCAATACAACAAATTCTCTGTTCGGGCCGGCGCTTCGTGGCACAGGCGAATATTTGTGCATCCACTGGCCCGTTCACGTGGGCTGCTGTTGCTGCTGGTGCTGGCGCTGCTGCGTCTGAAGCCAGGTATGATAGGTAGGTAACTCTATATATCCTCTTGAAGCCGTGGGTGTTAATTAATCGTCCATCGTTCGCGTATTCATTCGATGAACGGCGTCCGCCAAGAGACAAAGAAGTGTCTTCCCTCTGTTTGTACAAAGGAATAAATGCGTATGTCTCTCTCTCTCTCTCTCTCTCTCTAACTTTGTTCCCGGATGGAATAAACGAGGGTTACGCTTTAATTTTTATTAATTATCATAATTACTATTATTACTATTATAAGGGTTACGCTTTTATTATTATTATTATTATTATTATTATTATTATTATTATTATTATTATTATTATTATTCAGAACAAGCTTCCAAGCTATATATATATATATATATATATATATATATACATGTATATATATAATATATATATATATATATATATATACACACATATATATATACATGTATATATACATGTATATATATACATGTATATATATATATATATATATATATATATATATATATATATATATATATATATATATATATATATATATATGTTCCCAAAAATGTAAAATTGCAGATCGACTGGGATCTCGCAGAAAACGCGGCGACTGATGTCAATAATACAAATTGCTGTCAAAGATTTGAAGGCGTCGTATCATTGCCATTGTCTCATGTCCGGTTGGTAAAGCAATTATTATTCATGTCGATGACTGGCGTCTGCTGCCATTACCAATGAGCATCCAATCTCTCTCTCTCTCTCTCTCTCTCTCTCTTTTGGGCATAGTGCACACGTGCTCTATAATCCAACTTTCTTTTTCCATATTATATTCTCTCTCTCTCTCTCTCTCTCTCTCTCTCTCTCTCTCTCTCTCTCTCTCTCTCTCTCAACATCGCTTACTCATAAGCTTAGCGACTTGGGTATTAAGAGGAAAGAGCATTGTTCTGGGTCGCTGTATCTGTCAACCTGTCTTTCCAATAAGACAGTGCAGGGCGAAGACGATGCAGCTCCGATGAAGCGAGGTAAAGTAGGTTTAAGATTTAAGCGATCTAATATCTTGCTAAGTTCCAAGTTCCCCATCTAAGTTCCGTACGAGACATGACGTGTTTGCACCTTGCTGTTCACTGTACAACAGCAACACTGTACTTGAAGATAATTGTTATTTTACATTGTTTGGTAACTTCTCTAGCACTAAACGCTCTTAACATCATTGCCCAAAGTCTACTTCGCGTTATTATATCTTAGAAACCTGGCCAGGTTCATGCAGAGATCAGGTTCGTAATTCGAAATAATGGCTCAGAAAACCATGGTTTTTGTTCATGCAGTGATTAGGGCCTTAATGTCAAATATTGCCTTAGAAATCTGGGATTGTTCATGTAAAAATCAGGGGCTTACTGTCCAATGCTGTCTTTGACGCCCGGGCTTGTTCATGCAAAGATCAGGGCCTTATTGTCCAATGCTGTCTTTGACACCCGGGCTGGTTCATGCAGATCAGGGCCTTACTGTCCAATGCTGTCTTTGACACCCGGGCTTGTTCATGCAGAGATCAGGGCCTTAATGTCAAATATTGTCTTAGGAACCTGGGCTTCTTCAAGAAGAGATCAGGGCATTAATGCCAAATGATTCTTAGAAATAATGCCTAGTTCATTCAAAGATCAGGGCCTTACTGCCAACTGAGGTCTTAGATATCTGGACCTTGTCTACGCATGGATTTGGGCCTTCATGCTAAATGTTGTCTTAGAAATCTAAACCTAAATTCATGCAAAGCTCAGTGCTGCACTGCCAAATGCTGTCTTAGAAACCTGGGCCTTGTTCATGCAGAGATAAGCGCTTTCATATTATATGCTGTCACTGAAACTCGGGCCTGATTCATGCAGACATCGGGGTCTTGAAGCCAACTACCTCAGAACTTTTGTTTTGCCATCTCTGGAAAATCCTGTCTTGATCTTGGCGTCAGCAGCATCCAGAGCACCCTTTAGTGCGCAATAACAGTATTTTTCTGAAGGGTATCCCTTGCTAGACGATGTCAACTGAAACTTGGGCAACTGCCGTACAAAGAAAAACTTAAATAAGATTTAATTATGTCAAAAGAATCTCGAATTCAGGCTACGTCTCTTGTCTCTCGTCCCACAAACCTCCGTGACTGTTATTCTTTTCCGCTCCCTCATTACGCAGTTCATTTTATGTTTTTTTTTTCCGTTATTATAAAACTTTCAGAACTCCCCCGGGGCAGCATAACGGGTTCTAATGCCCTTGAGATGAAGTGAGGCTACTACTATCCCAACTAAAGGCGCCGTGCTCATAGCCCGTAGAAACGAAACCTAGGCGTCAGCATTCTTCGTGTCATTTTCATTCCCTTTTATTCTTATTTGTAGTCTCCTTGGGATCACGAAATTGAATAACTTCCGTTATTTCCGAGGCAGAACTTCTCAACTGCCGACGCGAAGGAACTTTAATGACGGAATCAAAACGTTGAAATGAATCAGATCATATGCTATAAAGTGACGTGGTCCCATGTCACTATATAATATTTAAATATATAAATATATATATATATATATATATATATATATATATATATTATATATATGAATATCTATAATCTATATATATTATCTATATAGATATATATAGATATAGATATATATATATATATATATATATATATATATATATATATATGAAGAGCGTGTGGTGCTCCTTGTCACCGTACGTAAAAAAAAAATAAAAAAAAAAATAATAATTAATAATAAATACAAAAAAAATATGAGTTTTATTTCACCTTGCTCCAAGAGATTCGGATCCGCCCAATACTTCGATTGATATGAATGCTGTCAAAAGCAAAAGCGGCGCAGAAAAGTATGCAGTTATTGCAGTGGGTTAACATGACCCTCAAAATCATTATGATCATCATTGTCATCACGGGCACCGCGACAGAATGACGCCGGCGTCAATAACGAAAATATTCGTAAATAAAAATATTCGCCAGTAACGGAAAATATTCGCCAATAACGAAAATATCCTCAACAAACAACTCTTACTTCAAAACAGCATCTCACAACAAGAAAATGCGAATAAAAAAAACACTGAAACTAATCTTTTTAATCAAAGTTAAGTCGTAATCATGAGTTTCAATTTCTAAAGACAAAATAACCCGAGACAGAATCTCAAAATCTCACCCGAGATAGAAACCCCAAACTGAGATGTCGTTCGAAGACCCCCCACCTCCCAACCCCCCGCCCCCACCCCACCCACCAAAATGCATTCACGTATTCGCCCAAACATTCGTGGGGCGACTCAAGTTGGACTTTAAATGGCCAAAGTTACGATGATGGATATATATCGCCGATTGTGTCTCTTAACTGCTTTTGAATGCGCGATAGGGGACGAAAAAAAGAAACATTCCGAAAGAAAGATTCTTCCCCCGGGCAATTCTCTTCTTCCGTCTTTCCTCCTTCGTTTTCGAGATAAAGACACTTGATGAAAACCATTTTGGAAAATAAAAGGGTCTTTTCTTCTTCTCCTCAATATCTGCTGCCGCTATTTCTTGCGCTGCTGCTGTTGCTGCTATTGGTCTCGCTCCAGATAATGATTTGTGGAAATTGTTTTGGGGGGAAATGAGAAGTGATATTTTTACAATAATTAAGTATTATAAAACACTTACCAAGTACTTATAATTAGCGAATTTTCTTTCATTTAGGATGCCGTGCGATCATAACCGTTAGCTAAGTGATTACTTGGTAAGTTACTTTTTATAAAATATATAAGTTCTCATTCGAGTATCTTGAACAATTTCTTACTTTATATATATTATATATATATATATATATATATATATAATATTTATATTATGTATGTATATATATAATGTAACATATAGCCTATATATGCATGAATAAAAATTTATATATATATATATATATATATATATATATATATATTGATATATATGATGGATATATATAATGTAACATATAGCCTATATATACATGTATAAAAAGTATATATATATATATATATATATATATATATATATATTATAACCCAAAACTTCTCATCAGGAGAAGGACGCCAACACACAAATTAAAAACCACCCCTTCCCCCGACACCCCACCCCTCCCCAACCCCCACAGTATCGAGGGCTACTCGAAATCTGAGGTAACACCGCGTCAGCAAAAAGAAAGAAAGAGAGAAAGAGAAAAAAAAGAAAATAAAATCCCATCTGGAGGAATGAAAACAGTCTTCCTT
This sequence comes from Macrobrachium nipponense, assembly GCF_015104395.2. Classification (NCBI taxonomy): domain Eukaryota; kingdom Metazoa; phylum Arthropoda; class Malacostraca; order Decapoda; family Palaemonidae; genus Macrobrachium; species Macrobrachium nipponense. Next base: position 105,891,849 of record NC_087204.1, read on the forward strand.
GTAGTGTGTAATTGGTTCTTAAAACCCAATTGGGCGTCGAATCGAAGTCGGGGGAGAAACGCCTCGGCTTCCATTTTGGTGAATAGCCTGACTTGCTTATTGGTCCATTTCCTATGTCTAATGGCTTGTGTCCGGAGCCATTGCCGCAGAGGAGGGTCTCTCTCTCTCTCTCTCTCTCTCTCTCTCTCATCTCTCTTGCCTCCTAATTCAATTCATTATCGTTTCATTATACTTTCCCCCTTACGCCTTTCTTGTTTTCTATCGTTTCCCTTCCACTTCTCCTTAAAATCTTCTCCTACCTCATTTACTTTTCTTAATTCCTCGTGACTCTCTTTTACCTGTTCTGCTTTATCCTGTTCCACTTTCTTCCTGGTTCCGCTGAGAGACATCCCCAATCTTTTTTAATATTTCCCGTCGTCTAATGGAGGACGCCCGAACTAATTAAGGGCTGCTTATCGCAAGCGCCGATTGAACCTGATGGAATAGGGGCGCCGAAGACCTTAGTCTTCGTAACGCCAGATGACTTGAAGGAATAAATCGATCATCGAGATGGAATGGAGTGGTCGTCCGGTAAGTAGGTCTGTGTGTGTGTGTGTGTGTGTGCAACCATTTATCGTTAGTGATCTGAAGCCTCCTTCATCCAAAATGAGACTGGGTGGATGGTTTCAGTTCAGGGCGGCCTTGAGCCACCAGCGCGGGTATACATTTTACCTAAAAGGGTTAAGACACCTGATGTGGACCTCTTGCTTCTGGCTAACCAGCAGAGTCCATCTATCCAGGTGTTCCTTGGCCCAGCCGCTTTTCGCTCTCCTCCAAAAAGCTTTGGGTTTGTGAAATGTTTCATTCGCTTTGACACTTTTGGTATATTTTCTCCCCCCTCCCCCACAAAGAGAGGGGGGGTCCTCATTTCCAGACTTTGACACTTGTGGTATATCCTCCCCCTCACGAAAAAAAGGGGGGGCTCTCATTTCCAGACAGAATTTTAATGAGAATAAGATCCCATTTACTAGAGTAAATAAAATTCGTTTTCTGGAAAGAAAGACGGAAAGAAAGAAAGAAATGTAGAATTTAGGCCGAAGGCCAAGCGCTGGATCCAATAAGGTCAAATCCAAACCTGAAAAGGGAAATTGACAATAAAAAAGTTCGAAAGCCGCAATAGAAAGAAAACTTCTCAGTTGCACTATGAAATAATTGTGAAGACTATACTCTGTTTTTTTTCATCTGTCCATCCGCCTGTGGTGTTTTCACATGGTAACACTGCTTCCCGGGCTTTAAATAGTTACGCTATGTGTAAATTTTAGGTAAATAAAAGGATATTTGGGTGTGCATTTGCAACTGAAAAGCGTTTTACTAATTTACTGTATGCGAATTACACCGTTAATATTCGAAATAGGATATTGTTATTATTGTTGAATGTAAGCTGAATGTGACTATCTAAAGCCCCGGACGCAGTGTTACCATACACAAACACCACAGGCGGCTGGACAGATGGAAAAAAACCGAGTATAAGTGGATAGCATGATGGAAGAAAGGATATATTTGTTTGTATGGCGTTTTGACGTCACATGGAACCAGTATGGTTATTCATCAACGGGACCAACGGCTTTGCGTGACTTCCGAACCACGTCGAGAGTGAACTTCTCTCACCATAATTACACAATATCTCTGACCCATTAATGGAATGCCCGAGAATCGAACTCGCGGCCACCGAGGTGGCAGGTCAAATATAAATGGAAGTAGAGTACAAGGAATGAAAGCGCTTAAGGAAGGGACACTGCAAAGGAACCTTAATTAATGCCTAATGGAAACATTTATTCCTTTATCAGGAAAACTTCAGACACCTCAGACGAGATATTACATTACATTCTGAAATGACAATACCCTCCACAGAGACGTAAGAGTATATATTTAGAAGGTGTCCCCTCTCCCGCCTTTTGTCCTTGTCTCCTTCTACCTCCTGCCTTTATTTCATTGTCGTTTCCAGCCCATTTCGTTGCCGATTTATCCCCCCCAGTCACTTGCCCATCCTATCTATCGCCCATCTCTATTGCCTTCCTCCCCCTTCTTTCTTTTTATGCGTCGTTCATTCACTTCCCGGTTAACGGATAGACACCCTTTTTTTCAAATCGCCTCTCTCTCTCTCTCTCTCTCTCTCTCTCTCTCTCTCTCTCTCTTTCTCTCAACCCACTGCGGTTCCATTACATGTCTCCCCTGCTGGTGGTGGAGACCAGGTTTTGCAAAGTTTGACGCGTCCAGGGTGTTTCTGCCATTTTTCTTCGATTATCTGATCGTAATTTATATTACTATTATTTTTATTATTCTTATTATTATACTTCTTGGTGTAAATCCCCATCACAGCATTTTAAAATATTTTAGAACAGAATAGAATATAGAATTTAAGCCAGAGGCCAAGCACTGGGAACTATGAGGTTATTCAGTGAAAAAGTTCTAAAGTATTTGAAAATGCTGTGATGGCGATTTACAACAAGAGGTATAATAATAATAATAATAATAATAATAATAATAATAATAATAATAATAATAATCCAAAGAAATCTCATAATCACATGAGTTAATAAAAAAAATGGAAAAGTAAATCCACAATAATATGTCTGTTTGATCTTGTCAAGGAGGACCGTGCAGGTAATCGAAAGCTTTCTGCTTTGTATTTTAAATAACAAGATCAAACAGACATATTATTGTGGATTTACTTTTCCAATAATAATAATAATAATAAGAAAACTTTCCAGTTACACTATGAATTAATTGTTTGGAGAGGGTGGGAAGTAAGATGAAATAAAAGGGAATATGAACGGAGGTATATTAAGAAAGATGAAAGAGGTAGCAACCAGGTGGGCGAAGGGACACTGCGAAGTACCTTAAGAAATGCCTACAGTGCGCCGCGTGAGGTGCACTGATGGCACTAACCCCTACGCTACGCTTTTCATACTTATCATTACTAAGCGACCGTAACAACGACTGATAAAAGCGCTTGATGCTAATAATATATCCCCATAATTAGTGTTATTGTTCCTGTTACTAGTATCTATGCAGTATGCACGAATGACGTCAATGAACGACAGAGAGAGAGAGAGAGAGAGAGAGAGAGAGAGAGAGAGAGAGAGAGAGAGAGAGAGAGAGAGGAATAAATGTCTCTATAATGTAAACAGCATCGATAAAAGACACCTTTCACGGGATGTCGTCGCCATAGCAGTGTAAATATTATTGTTTCATCTGAAGGCAAAATACGCTGTTTCTTGAAACCTGTAGGATAAATGCAACTTCCATTTGTTGGTTTCCACGTGAGGCATCGCACGAAAGGATCGAACCATTAAAAAAAGAAAAAATACACACACACACACATATATATACATATATATATATATATATATATATATATATATATATATATATATATATATATATGAATAACTTGATCACGAAGTATATAAAATGTGATGCTATGTATAAAGGTGGTGGCACGGAGGAAAATGGAAAGGCGAGAAAGACAAGAACTTTCGGTTTAACACGACCCTTTACTTAGGCACAACTGATCATAACAGAGCAAAAACATAGTGCATGTAGGCTTAGTATCCAAACTGACATTACAAGATTAGCATAAGGTCCAATTCACTCTTCAGAAACGAAAATATGCCTGTGGGCAAGATTAGAGATTTAAGGGAGCCACACCTTAAATCTCTAATCTTGCCCACGTGCATTTTTCGCTTCTATAGAGTGAACTAGACGTTATGCTAATCTTGTAATATCAGTTTGGATACTAAGCCTACATGCACTATGTTTTTGCTCTGTTATGATCAGTTGTGCCTAAGTAAAGGGTCGTGTTAAACCGAAAGTTCTTGTCTTTCTCGCCTTTCCATTTTCCTCCGTGCCACCACCTTTATACATAGCATCACATTTTATATACTTCGTGATCAAGTTATTCATATATATATATATATATATATATATATATATATATATATATATATATATAAAATATCACCTGCGAGGATGTGATTACAATATATAATATATATATATATATATTAGTATATATATATATATATACTATATATATATATGATTATATATATATATATATATATATATATTATTATATTTATAAACACCATATACATACATATATACGTATATATATATACATAAATATTTACGTACATAAATATTTACATATAAATATGTACACACACAGTATATATATATATATATATATATATATATATATATATATATATATATACTATATATATATATATATATATATATATATATATATATAGACACCACATACATACATATATTTATATGTACACTATATATTACTAATATATACATCATATATATACATACATAC
>NC_087204.1:105901223-105921223 GCF_015104395.2 Macrobrachium nipponense
GTCAACGACGACGAAAGCAAGAGATTCTTCAAGCAACTTATTATCATCGTTTAGTGAGCAATTTCAGTAGTGAATAACTTCAAGAAACAAACCCGACGTGTCTTTTTCCTACGGTAACGCAAGCTTCGTCTCTCATTAGAATCATTCAAGAAAACATCGTTATTGAGCATTTCTGGCACTTCAAGAAACAAACCGAACATGTCTGCAGCTTCGGATCTTCAAGGGCTCGAATCATCCAAACAACGCGCACGGGGAAAACTGAAGCCAAACCAGGTCATCCGCTAAAAACAGAAGGAGGACCAAGGCCGTGTGTCGTTATCAGAACACCGTGACTTCCCACAAAAGCAAGCTAAGTACAATTTTTTATTCATTTGGAGTAACTGAGTGTTTCCTTTGCAGGTCGAATTTCGTTATTCCTGTGGCTGAAGTTACGAGACATTCTTAATCTTACTTTTTTACAGAAATTATCTACATCAATGGGATTTCGCTACTGCGAGTTTTTATCTTGAGTTTCTGTTTCCAGAAGTTCTACTGAAATATCATAATCATATACTGTGTTAATTTTATCATTTGGGTGATTATTAATCCTTTACGTAACAAATCATATTAAACAGTGAATATGCGTTTACGCAGTGGACGTCTGTATTTATACAGATGCATGGATAGGGTCGTTAGGCACCGTAGTGATTAGAAAACACACAAAAACAAGTGGAACACCCGTACAAATCTGGATAAATTAGAGGTAACACTATTTTGGGTCAAACAATAAAAGACTCCTGTGCAAAGTCCCGATCGCAGTTTCAGCTTTTAGTTATGCGTAAAATATCGAACCTCAGTGACTCAACTTAACTTTAAAAATACGGCTGGATTGCAAGGAATAACATGTCTATAAAAAACTTTCATTAGGCTAAATGCGCTGACCAGGATCCCTCACTATTGCAAATTTTAGCAAAGAATGAAGTAAACAACAGCAAGTACAAACAGTTAATATTGAATGCAGTAGAGATAATTTGTCTTAATAGTAATCGCTCAATTCCTAATACTTCGTCATTCATACGTTCGTTGCTTTATAAACTAACAGCAACATAATGCTAAAACACACAATACGTTGCCGATGGTAATAAAGAGAAGAATCCTAATTATTATCAAAAGAAATAGGTAAACAGTAGCCCTAAAAATCAGAAACAACCAAATCGTGCTTAAGCATACTTGGTTACTATGTCATCTAGTCAGACAGTAAGGGTCAGTTAAATCTGCCGAGTGTTCAAAGCAAAGCACATTCCACACAATAAGCGACTCTAGCAGAACGGGAAAAACGATGTTGGATCATTTATGCCATACCTTTTTTTTTATGCCAATACCTTTTTAATTCAAAAAGGAATTTTCATATGAATCACACGACCGTATCAAGTAATCAGAGCAGGTTCTCGTTTTTTTTTTTTAATACATAAGTTATTATAAGTAGTGGTGGATTAAGCCCGACTGTACGCGCCGTAAAAATTAGAATATCTTGTTTTATTCCTTTAGTACACGTAGGCTAATATCCTGTATTTACGGACTCACCGTCTGTTGTTCGAACTTCCCTAATGAGAAGTCCGGATAAGCGAGCGCTTACAGATACCTCTATAGTTATAAAAAACATTGATCTGTATCTAGCGTAATTGTAAGATATCCATCTAGGGGTATACAAGATATTATCTTACCTCCTGCAAAATAAGGCGTGTTTATCAAAGGAAAATTCTATAAACCTTCAAACATATTAAAATCCGTTTTGAAAAAAAAAAAAAAAAAAAAAAAAAAAGAGACAGTTAATCAAATAATAACTTATATAGAGGAACTATACATTTGTCTCATAAATCGTAACATTGTTCAAATGACCCAACAGAATTCTCCCACAACCGCAGTCGCAGTTTGCACGCAAAATCTCGAGACGCATGCACCCTCGAATGTCTTAGTGCGTGTAAAAAGACTTTGCTGGGATCTGAAATTTTAATCCTTCCCGACACTCTGAAATATAACGATTTCCACGAACAAAGCCCTAGACACGGTTGACTCGCAGCAACAAGTTAATCTAGTAATCCACAAAACCTATACATATAAATATCGCATTTTTTTTATTGTTGCTAATTTTTAATCACGCCCAATCAGTCGTAGATGAATCTCTCTTATACTCTGTCTAAAGTAATATCTGTAAAGTTATTCAAGCAGAGGTGATTCAGCAACATTTTTTTTTTTTATCTTTTATCTGAACACCAGGAAGTTTCTCCACTAGCGAGTGATCTCTGGGAGAAAAACGGATGTCATTGAAAACAGAATACGGTCTAAGGACAAACATAAAGCTATATACGTACCTTCGTATAGACTCCCAATGAAATTTCAAAATAGAGATAAATGACGAAGTTGAAAAATGTTAGTAATAGGAGTCATTAGGAAATCAAATAAGCCCATATAATTTTTCCCTCAAACGTCAGAATAAATTTTTTTCACCAACTTGGACTTACTTAAAGGCTTGCATCAGATACCATTAGCTAAGTGATTGTACCTCATACACCGTTTTCAGCACACTCAGGGGACATTATCAATTTTTACGTATGCCTCCGGCTTACGTTGCACCCCAATTACAATATAGTGTTTGGAGACTTTTAGGGGATACCCTACATGCTTATATGGTTGGTCTTGTAATCTTTTCTAATACCTTAGAAGTACATTCACATAAACAAGAGCTAGTGCTACAGAGACAAAGACAAATAATCTCAGAGTAAAATATCTAAATGTGAGTTTTTAAAAACCGAACATGTTTATCTAGGTTCTATGTATCTAGTCAAGGTCTTAAAGTAGTCCATGGTAAGGTGTCGGCTATTCATAACTTCCGGTACCTATTAACATAAAAAGGGGATACAGCACTTTTGCGCTGTAGTGGGTATTACAATCGTATGTAAATATGTAACTCTTCAATCATAGCAGCTCCTTTAACAGATCTTACGAAGAAGAGCGTAGATTTATTATGGTCTGAAAAGCATCAACAGGCGTTCGATATCTTAAAAGCGGAATAATGCAGCTCACCTAACTTAAAAATCCCTGATTTAAATAAGGAATTTTCTTTTTATTGCAACAGACGCCTCAGACCAAGGGGTAAGAGGGGTACTACTTCAGCAATATGATAAACAGTTCTTTCCTATAGCTTTTTATTCACGTAAACTAAAGCCCTCTGAAAGAAAATATTGCAGTAATAGGCAAGGAAGGGCTAGGTATCGTTAACTCACTAGTACATTTCAAGTTCATAATCTATGGCTATCCTGTTAAAAATCCTTACTGACCATAAGTCACTTACCAAGTTTTTTCAAAGACTTTAATCACAGTCCCAAAGGAACTCGTTGACATATGATCATTCAGGTTTTGGAGCCAAGTTAAGATATCTACCTGGGAAAGCAATTATCATAGCTGACGCATTATCCCGCAATCCCGCACCATACTGCAAAGAACCATTAATTGGACTAAAAGATATAGAAACATCCGTGCCTATTGTTAAAACCGTATCTAAACAAGAAAATTCCTTAACCCAAGAGATCGCGAGCACTGAATATCTGGGTTGGAGCGCAGAACTGTTACAAACTGAACAAAGCAAGAGTCAACAGCGATAAGCAAAACAATAAACACTTCGAACGGTAACAGGGTCAGCAGCTAAGCAAAACAATAAACACTTCGAACGGAAACTAGGGTCACCAGCTAAGCAAAACAATAAACACTTCGAACAGAAACCCTAAAGCAAAAGTATATTTAAAGTATGTGTATCAGAATAATGTAATCAAATGTAATATTATATGTAGGTCCGTGACGAGGAAAACCCGAAGAACACAGCAGGTGACTAACGACCAGGTAGTAGTAATAATCTCTTTCATACCAATCGTCCTAAACTGGTCATCCAGGGTTCTCTATTATGTCACAGAAAGCCAAATCACTGTTTTCCTGGCCTACAATGCTTACAGATATAAAAAGCACATAACTAATTGTAACACGTGTCATGAAAACACGGGACACACTAAGATACCTGTCAGTTTAAGAGCCTATCATGTGCCAAATCAATCCTTGAAAGAATACACGTAGAATTATTAACAGAATTACGAGTCTGACAGAGGAAATAAACATTTCTTAGTGTTAATAGTCCCCTTGACACGTTATATAGAATTAATAGCACTAAAAACAAACACCGCAATTGAGTGCGCTAGGAATATTTATGAGTGCTAAATCAGTAAACATGGAATTCAACTCATGATAATCTGACTCGGGTGGTGTAAATCAATAATCTCCTCAACTCGTTGTGTTTATCACCCAGAGTCAATCGGTTTGGTAGAATAAGAGATAAATAAGAAAGTGTCATGTCTTACGAGTTACACTCGTGATATTGGATCCGAACTGGATTATAGCGGTTTTAAATACCTTTATCATTCATATCTTGTATCTATAGAAATGATACCGCAAGTAACCTTATATGGTACGCCGCTAGGACACTTTTCCACATATTCAAGCCAACCATTAATTTATCAAATATAAAAAAAAAATAAATATGGATACAAGTGGAGTCGATATAATACACTCCGTAAGAAGTCGGAAGGGTTACAAATTATAATAAAAAAGGAATCACGATAAAATCAATAAGCAAAACGTAACCATAGGTTAATTAAATATCCAAATATATATGCGTAAAGATTTGAACTCTAACTTAACGCTTTAGTAATGACAAATAAACTAAAAGTTCAAACACATATCAAAACCTACAGACATATTGTCTGTCCTGGTGATTTATATTCGTAGTCAATAAAAAAAAATAAAATAAATAAATAAATAAATAAATAAAATAAAATAAAATAAAATAAAATAGATTTTAAAGTCAGGAAGTCTAGAAGTGAAAATGTATATCTATGGAATAATCCTATATGGATCTTACAGGGCAAATAATATATATAGAATTTGTATGGAAACCTTTTTCATTAGTTTGAATAAGGAATATCTAATTTAACATAATTACATTTATTTACAATCATGCAGATTTCCAACATGAAACTAATATTATATTGTTCAATTTTGGTACTGTTTTTTTTTCAGACATTCTTCTCATGTGAGTGGAGTATTAAAACAAAAAAATATCATTTGAAAATACTAAAGTCATATTTATTACAGCAAGTAACGTAACTCTTAGCTGGCAGAGAGCCATCTCCTGCCAAGTGACGACGTCGTCAGTTCTGAAGGTGCATGACGCGTTGCCGGATCAGCATTGTTCCTTTTAACCTCAATAAAACGCTTGCAAAGCAGTTTGCTGGAGAGAGGAATGCTTAGCCCGAACTTCTCATGGGCAAGGCAGACGTTAAGTACAAGTGTCTATCCGTATGCGCAATGCAACTTTAGTTAAGGACTTGCAATCATTTGAAAATTAATGAACAAAATAAGGAAATAGAATTTCTATAACATCAAAATGAATTAATTTTTTCTGAACCTCATAGACAATTAGAGTCAATAATTCAGCTTATGACATTGGTAAACGGACATTTAGAAATATCAAGTTATGGATATGAAATATTTACTTGCAACATTAGTCTATTACAATTCAAGTAAATCACATTCATGGGAAAATGTCACATTTTCTTGAAAAACCCAAAGTTTATATAGAAATTAGTTACATAGTGGGTTCTTTCGTTGCATCCCCTTCCTATTAATAAAGTTTTAACCTCAGAGGATGCGCGCGAGAAATTTGAAAATGAAACTTTTGTTAGGGGCACATAGGATCGGATTTTATCACAACTTAATTTCAGTTAGCATAGAGAAATACAGAATCATGATTAATATTCTCTTTGACTCTTATGTTGCCTGGCAATCTTACAAATAGCTCCGTTTTCCACTTCTTTGTCTAGTAACTTACTACCAGTAATATCGAATTTTCTTTGGGATTCGTATTGATATGTTTATTTTTTATAATTATGGATATTTTTACAGTCATCATAGACCTGGATAGGTTCACTCATTATTAATGCCATGGATAAAAAAGTTTGTACAGCTGACTCTTTTGAATTCCATAAAATATCAGTGAATTCATGTGGGTTAAGTCTAGTTCTAAATGGCTTTCTCTCTCCCGAATTTGGGTGTGGTCTGAAATTACTTTGCCCTTGTGACAAGTATAATTTCACTTGCAGGCTGATTAATGGAACCTGGTTACAGTATCCTGCAGTACGAGAGTTTCACATCGCAACTTCAAAAAAATCGTTCGTCACTGCGGACGACTGCAGTCAAGTAACAACCGCCTACAATGTGAAAGGAATAAGCACCATCATAAGTGAACAAGCTTATTTCATGGAGTTCTTCGACCGACACCCGCATCCCGTCGTTAATCTCGTTTTAATGCGGAATGCTCCAGCGGCTATCGGAAATCGACTACAAAAGGGACATACTTCCGACAATTACGACCAGAAGGATATTCAACTCTACGTTGCTGGCGAAGGACTCGTGCTGGGGATGATTTTATTCATCGCGAACGTATTCGTGTGGCTTAGGATGCAGAGAACAAGTATGAGGCCGAAATAGAATGTTGGACCCCGCCAGGCAATTTTCCCCTTGTTTTAACCATTAGGAATTGGCCATTTCATTTGGCTATAGGTGGTTGTCTGGAACTGTGTAATGGATGAAAAGTTGTTCGAATGCTAGTTAAATGTGTAGTAGTATAACCTCGGTCATGTATCCTATATACATAAAGTATCATGTATCCTATATATAAATGATCATAAATAACAGTCGAAATATATTTTTGCGTGTATGCAATAGGAATCTATTTAAAGTGCACATATATTAATCATAATTATATGAATCCATATACATATGTATAAATAAATCAGGTAGCCTATAATCAATCTGTTACCTTTTATCTTACCAATAACTGCAGATATATAACAGTTAGCATAAAAATCAACGAATCAATCAGCATAAACATTAATAATTTTTATCAATTCATATATGAAATTTTTATCAGTTAAAATATGATTTTTATCATGTTAATCTTTATTTTATGCGATTATCAGAGTACATTAGTATTTTCTGTAGCATGTGTATCTTAAAGAGATGAAGTGAAAAACTGTATCAGTATATATCACGTGATCACTATTATTTACGAATATCATTATAAGCATATTGTGTCTTATATCTTATTACTTGAATCTGTAGTTGTGTATACCATGAATTTTTTTTACTTATAAGTATTTTCTATATATCTATATATATTCACATAGTGTCTGTATCACACTCCTATAAGTCAAATGCAAGTCAAGCTTGAGTAATATTCAGTTGTTGGTTTTGGTAGCTGACCGAGCTTTTATGTAAGTGAATACATAATAAAAATATGGAATGTTATTCCATATATATAAAAGACTAAAAACTAAAGAGGTCAACCAGATTGCTTGCAGGAATGTGATCAGACCAGAGACGCTAAGATGACGTATACCATAAAGTAGGCTAAGGTGACGTGCCGTCAACTGTAGTCATTCATTTGTTTTGAAACATTAGTCCAAGCTCCCTGCTTGAGACAACTACCGCGACCTATAATTCAAACAGCCTACGTGATTTCTAATGTGTCTCAATTTGTATGTATGTTCATATGTTCGAGCTACTGTCTGCTTCCTTTATGACTTGTAACCGAGATGGTAGTCGGAACAGAGTGGAATTAGCCATCATCATTGGGAGAAGCGATCAAGCCATCGTCATTGGCAGACCTGTACCACCGTGTCTGATATTCATCATGTAATCTCAGAAGAATATATGTATTTTTATACTTCGTGTTTTCTACCAGAACCTCACATCAGAAAGAAGATACTTACTTCGTTCGTTATCATGAAACCCCAAGACACTCCAATGAATACGGAAGTGCATAACCAACCGACTTAGCGTAAGATTATCGCAAGTCTAACATTACCTCATAGGGCGCCTTATTATACAAGGCAACAGCCCTAATACATATATATTATACATAATACACACACACACACAACACACACATATATATATATATATATATATATATATATATATGATATATATATATATAGATATATATATACAAAAATGACCAGCAGGTTCTACACATACATACATACTACATATACACACACACACACACACACACACACACACACACACATATATATATATATATATATATATATATATATATATATAATATATATACATATGTATATATATATATATATATATATATATATATATATAATATATATATATATTTGTAAACAGAGTACCGGGCCCTTTAGCACTAATGAGTTTTGGCAACCGCTCCCCTCTCCCTTCGACACCTGTCAGGTATTGAGGTTTACTGGTCCAACTGTTTGTACATTTGTCCGTATTGTCCCACTAGCATATATTTATTTCCCTATGCATCTGTCCTTCTCCTAATGGCTTAATACAAATCGAAACCCGTCAGGACTGACCCCCAATCTCTTAATTTTTTCAAACGTTAATGTAATCATAATCAAACACACACACACATACCCACACACACGCATATAGATAGATATATAGATAGATATATAGATAGATAGACAGGCAGATAGATAGATAGATAGATAAATATAATATATTATATGATGAAGACATCCTGCAAACACTGCATGCAAATGTAGTTTAATCCAAGCTAAGTCCTAATTATCTTGCCAACTTCCCACAACATCAGTATTATCATGTCTGGTCATTCTCTTCAAGTCAGTAGTTTCACTGATTCATGCAACCGGAAATTGTTCTTTTAGATATGAATACAGTGTAAAGAAGATTACTGACTTAAAGCATTTATGAATACAAAACAGCACCGGTTAGCGTCAGTGACGGGGTAAAAAGTCTTTAAGATACAAGAGAAATAAAGGAGTTTCATTATCATCTACCCAAAAGTGTCTTATTTTTCTGAGCGAAAACCCCTAAGGTTTACAAACGTTTCGACAGCCTTATATATTATTTATTTCTGGGCGTTTCTCGCGAGGATTCAAGACAGGCACATGCCACACAAAGTAACGTTCTGAGTTTCCAAATAGTACTACTATTACAATTCCAAAAGCGAACTGCAAACAGTTTCTCAATGATTTTCTGTGATGTGTGTTATTATACGTGGTTTGTGCCCAGATTCCTTAACTACTCAACATTATTTGTCATTGCTTTCTCACTTGCAATGGCATTCATGCCGAAATGACGACCACTTTGCGAAGCATACAATAAGATAACTCATGTCTGGCTATCTATCACAATTACGTCTCAGAAGTCTAATGAGACACCAAGAAAAATGTGCTTACATCTATCATCATTTACGAGGTAAGATTTATATGGGCGTATATACATAAATATATGAAATGAAAATAATGTATAAACTTTCTGATGCAGTCAGCTCATCGATTCCGAGGACGCCGCTCGAAAATTTACGTGAGTTACTCCTGCAATAACGAGTTTCAAGCGTGAAAGAAAACGGACTTTTATGCCATAGAAAACATTTATTTTAGTGGGAGACTGAAGAAAACTTATACTAACTACTCTCTAGAAGACTTAATAAAAAGTATCTCCAAAGAAGGTTGTTAATGAATGACTACATTTTATATGATCGCAAATCACACAAAAATTCAAATATTACACAGACCTTTCTCCTCCGCCGCAACAAAACATGTTACAAGAAAATACTGATAGATTAGTCAAGTATCAGTAATTCATACCGGGCAGGCAAAGTGCACGTAAATTTTGCCTTTGGGACACTAAAATAGGGGCTCTCCCACAGGTATGTAAAACAATCGACAACTACGTCACGATTCAAACATAACATCCTCAATGAAAAAGGTGTAAAAGGCATTTCTCCTTATGCTGAAATAGTCCTGAGTATTTGTTTTGTTAATCTGTAAATATGTAAATGGAAAAATAATTCAGTACGATTCAATTTATGAGAAACAATCTGCGAACAAGAACGGCACACGGAAGACTCTGCAACCAAACAACAATGAGCATCGAATATGATACACATTAAATAGTGCCAATGAATACGATTTCTTTCATCCTGCCATGTGACAAGGAGGTAAATAATGCTGCTTGTTTAAGAAGACATCTAAAGCAGAACTTAAGCATACATAGTACGACCGACATATTCAGGAAGACGCTGAACAATAATAAGATTTAAAAAAAGTGACAACAAGCCTACAAATTTAAACCACATTCTCGTCACACCATCCCACAGGCCTTTCGAAGCAAGCGGGCGGGCAAGCGCGCGCGGACACACACACACACACACACACACACACACACACACACACACACACACACATAGATGTGGTCAGAACGCACTGACGAAACATTATTCCAGGGTTATTTAGCACTGAAATCTCCTGGGTTTTTAAAACCTTCATGACGAAAGCAACATACATGGAAAAGATAGCAGACTTTTGCCACAAAATAATTCAAAATTCAGCGTGGATTTTCAAAATGACTGGTCTTTACATAAGCAAACATCTGGATCTTCCTTGTATAACTTCATTGTGAAGTTATGTCACTGTGAATTTTCAAAGACTGGTCCCTAAGTGAATAAATGGCTGAACCTTTTTGGGGAGGAAATTGCAGTGTGAATTTTCAATAATTGGTTCCTAAATAAGTAAATATCTGAACCTTTTTTGGATAATTTCTTTATGAATTTTCAATACCTGGTCCCTAAGTAAATAAATGTCTGAACCGTACTTGCATAATTTCACTGTGAATTTTCAATAATTGGTTCCTATGTAAGTAAATGTTTGAACCTCCCCCCTGACATAATTTCACTGTGAATTTTCAATAATTGGTTCCTAAGTAAGTGAATGTCTGAACCTTTTTTGGATAATTTCACTGTGAATTTTCAATGCTTGGTATCATCTCCTTTAAAAAATTTTGTTACCCAACCATAGCCAACCCTCTTCACTTACTTGTCCCATTCTTAACCGATCCAGGTTAAGTACGCACGCGCGCGCACACACATACACACATACACGCACACACAGACCTGCCTTCCTTTCAGACTCGAGTCCCTCATTCTGAGAACTCACTCCTTTCTCCCTTTCTCCAAACTTCCACACTTTCTCCACGTGGGGCTTTCTTTTCTGTCTTTTAAATCGATATGTATTTCATTTTGTGGGTTTATCTTTTATATGTTTTTTTTTTCCCGAAAAGATGTTACCAATTTTTTTTCTTCTAAGTTACACAATTGTTTATAACGTTAATAAGTGTGACTTAGTTTTATATATTTTAAAATATCTTCATTTTATCATTAATATCCCTTGGCAAGTGATGGCATCCAGCTTGTGTGTGTGTGTGTGTGTGTGTGTTTTGAGGGTGAGTAGGGAGTAGTTCGAATACTGACAAAAAATATATATATGTTCAATTGTCCTGTCACACTGACAATAACAACGTGAAACGTATTATTTGCTACAACTTCTAACTTTTCTCTGCCTCCGTCATTATCCCAATGTACGTACTTATACCAATCATGTGTGGGGTGTGTGTGTGTATGTGCGCGTGTTTGTGTGCGCGTTTTTTTTTCTTTTTTTTTTTTTTGCCAGGATGAGGCAGCTTGAAATACTTTTACAAAGATTTGTAAAAGCCTGATAACAATGTCAGATTTTTTAAGTCGCCAAAAATTGAACCGACGCATGAAAAATATGATGAACTGAAGTCACAACATTAGAAAGAGACCGTCGTATGAAAAATATAACGAACACAGGTCACAATAGGAGAGAGAGAGAGAGAGAGAGAGAGAGAGAGAGAGAGAGAGAGAGAGAGAGAGAGAAGGGGGGGAGCGAGTCTTTCCAGTGGTGGCCTTTCAACGAAGGCGTTCACTGTGGGAATGAATGAATGAATGAAGGAATGAAGGAACGAAGGAAGGAAGGAGGGAAGTCCGCTTGAACCAACTGAATGAAGAAGCCATCACGCCCTACCAGCGAACGGAGAGGTTTTAATTTATAGAGAAGACCTCTCATATCCTCCAGCTTAATAGATGAATGAGCAGCTGAATTGAGATCGTTTCTAAAGATCTGGATTTCCAGAGAGATGATAGGTTTTCTTTCCTTTTCTTTTCTTTTTTTTTCTCGTCGTCGATAATGAGTCTACTCGTGGGCGGTTTATTCGAACGTCCCAATTTCGCCAAAATGAACCGTGTCAGAATTTCATATCATGGATGACTGCAGGAATTTAGTGGGCGTAAAAGTGCTTCTGCAGTACAGCTTATATCCAAATACATTAAAGGCGGAATAATTGCTTATGTCTCTTTATGCAGTCTTCATTATCAAATCGAAAAACCTCTAATCATTCCACTGTCAGAGGACTTACATACTCTTTTTTTTTTCCACGGTAAATATCCCGAGTCGATATCACCGAATCTAACGCGATTGGCGTAGCTCATACTCAGCGCCACCCCACTGGTTACGGTGATATCCGTTGCTGGTATTTACCGACAGAATGAAAAAATTATACTTTATTGAGCATCAGTTACTACTTCAAGGACGTTAGAGGAATAGATACTCTGGAAATCGTCAGCTTCAGATTATCGGAAAACAAGGAGGGTAAATAGAGAAACTTTCTACCGGATATGAATTACAGTAAAAATTATCAGTAATGAAAAGGAGATGACACAAACTAACAAAAGGAACCCACATAAACTACATTTATGTAATTCTTCATTGCACCGCACTTATCATATATTAAGTACACATTAAGTTACTCTTATTACATTTGCTGAAGGGAGTTTATTAGAAGACTATATGTGTTGCACACATAAAAATGAATCTATGAATACACTGTAATGCATTTATTTATATATATATATATATATATATATATATATATATATATATATATAATATATATAAATGTGTATGTCGATATAAACGAAGTAAATATATATATATATATATAAGATAATATAGATATATATTATATGATATATATATATATATGTACAAACACACATATTTATATAATACATTTATATAAAAAACTAAAATTACATCTAATATAAATAAACAAACATTCATTATGTCAACTTTTCCCAACGATTCCTCCTCTCACTCCCATTAGGTTAAGAAGCTTGAACTGAAATATATAGGGAAGGCGTGAAATAAAAAAAAATGAGAGAGAAAAAAGCATTCGGGTCACATTAAAGCAGAACACAGTTCTCTCTCTCTCTCTCTCTCTACCTACCTACCTACTCAGTACCGTCTTCATCAGACACTACGTGTGAACTGATATGTCCTACGTCAGTACGCGAGCATCAAGTCTGTCTGCCCGTGTCTCCGTCACCCAGTTTTCCTCGTCGTTCGTCCTATGTCTTCATGACCTTGAAAATACTAATCATATTTCTAGAACAACGTCTTACCTGTAACAGTCCAAACTATTATTTTCTTTTTTTTTCCAAAGTTTAAGGAGACATGTTTTGCAGCTCAGGTTTCCTGCAGGATTATATGATGTATTCCGTCTGTTGTGCTCTATCAAACATAATTGATTGATTGATTGATTTATAGTCACTAAACTGGCCTCTCTCTCTCTCTCTCTCTCTCTCTCTCTCTCTCTCTCTCTCTCTCTCTCTCTCTCTCTCAGTTCGTGTGTTTGTACGTTTTGACTTATGAATTGTTCTGCGAACTCGTATCGCATCGCTTACATCCATTAATCTCTCTCTCTCTCTCTCTCTCTCTCTCTCTCTCTCTCTCTCTCTCTCTCTTTCTCTCTCTCTCTCTCTCTCTCTCTCTCTCTCTCTCTCTCTCTCTCTCTAAGGGAGTCATCAGGGTAAAGAGGGAACTGCTCCTGTTGCAATTTACCTGAATGCTTTCCTAAAAACATCGCCCTGGAAAAGTCTCCGGAAGGGTGTTCTCCTTTCCTTTGGCATTGAGGGAAATTGAAAGTGAGCTTACTGGTGAGAGTAAATAACGCTCAATGTTAAATGACATTACTTCAGGGTATCTGTCAATTTACTTTTCGACATTTCGACAGAGAATGATAATGATCTCAATGTAGAGAGTGAATAAAGTTCACTGTCACTTGACAACATTTTAGAGTATTTGTTCATTTAATTTTTGACAGGATGAAAATGAATTCAATGTAGAGAGTAAACATTGTTTCAGGACATCTGTCATTTTGTGTTTACAGAGAATGAAAATGAACTTAGCGTAGAGAGTGAATAAAGCTCATTGTTTGTAAACATTATCTCAGGTTATCTGTCCATTTATTTTTTGACAGAATGAAAATGAACTCAATTATTTCAGGGTATCTGTCAATTTTGTGTTTACAGAGAATGGAAATGAACTCAGTGTGGAGTGAATAAAGCTCACTGTATGTAAACATTATCTCAGGCTATCTGTCAAATGTTTGACATTGAATGAAAATGAACTCAATGCAGAGACTGAATACAGTTCATTATTAGTTCACATAATTTCAGGGTATCTGTTAATTAACTTTTATTTATTTATTTGCGAATGTGCCTTTTTTAGAGACGGATGAAATAAAATAAAAATGACCTCATTACAAATTGAAATGTCATCACTCTTTAACCTTATTTTTTATTTTTTGCTGTTCGCAGTAAACTGACAATTTTCAAGCCTGATCTTAAGTGTTTTACCTCATTCTGTCTTCAGAGAGAGAGAGAGAGAGAGAGAGAGAGAGAGAGAGAGAGAGAGAGAGAGAGAGAGAGAGAGAGAGAGAGTACAAGCAAGACGGGGCCGGGGCCGTGTTAAGTCAGCCATTTACGTTTCTCTAGGAGGCAATAATCCAATCTTTGTTTTATATGAGAGAGAGAGAGAGAGAGAGAGAGAGAGAGAGAGAGAGAGAGAGAGAGAGAGAGAGAGAGAGAGAGAGAGAGATTCATTCAGTAGATATCTTACTCTTCACCAGTTCACTTCACTAAATACCTTGAATTCTTAGATCAATGAACTAAGTGAAGGTGAAGATTAGCCAAGATATAAACAAAGGAGAAAACTTGAGCCATTTCTTGGGAATCATCAACGAGTTAATATTGTCAAAATACTGTTTTATATAAACTGTTAGAAGCTCATCTTCTTGAGAATTGCCTATTCAGACGAGAGAGAGAGAGAGAGAGAGAGAGAGAGAGAGAGAAATGGCTTCGTGAAATGTATGGAAGTGTCAAGTCAAGCACTGAGTGGGCGTTTCCCCCATTCAACACTGAAAAGAGGGAGTTGGAGTGGTTGGACAGCAAAGATAAAGCGATCCAGAAAATAACGAAGATGAAGTATAAGGCTCCACAAGGGGAATGGGAGGGGGGACGCCTCTCCCCCGCAGTTGCACTAAATCTAATAGTTAAAGAGGTTGGACAGCAAGATTAAAAGGAGGTCAAGTAAAAAGCTAAAGAGTGGGTGCTGATAGGGGCCGAACAGACACTGCAAACACCCTCTAGTAATGCCTACGGTGCACCATCCCTCTACGCGTCTACGGGGAAAAGGGGGAATATTTTAGTTCTCGGAGCATATCATCGATTGTCCTGCCTCACTACAGCAACCCACAGGACGGAAAGGATTTCTTGATTATATCATTATTTATCCTTTCTCTCTCTCTCTCTCTCTCTCTCTCTCTCTCTCTCTCTCTCTCTCTCTCTCTTTCCGTTTCTCTTTCCGAGATCAATCCAGTAACTCTCAAAATATAAATCAGAAAGTCCTGCGAGAATAATTCTCTATTTATTTCTGACGACGATCTTGTCGCGTTGGAAACGGAATCCCAGTGTACGTATATATATATATATATGTGTGTGTGTTTGTTTCTTTTTGACTATTTTGTTCTTCTCTGTTATTCTCTCGCGCGACTGGAAAAAATGTCTTTATCGTCTTGGGAAACAAATACGAAAGCCTCCGGAAGATTTCCTCTTCTTCCTTTCCAGGTGGGTTGCGAAACAATCCTCGAAGTTGCTTCGTGAGTGAATACTTCTTTTTTCCTTCTCTGCTTCGGAAACAAACATTGCCTGGTGATGAAAGGGACGAGGGGACCCAGAGAAAGAGAGGGGCGGGGGGAGTGGGGGGGAGGCAGACAGCTAAACGAGATGGAGAGGGATACTAAGAGAGAGAGAGAGAGAAAAGACGGACAGGAATACTGAGACAGAGAGAGAGAGAGAGAGAGAAACGGACAGGGATACTCAGAGAGAGAGAGAGAGAGAGAGAGAGAGAGAGAGAGAGGTGGAGGCTTGACAGCAGAATGAGATGGACAGGATTCTGAGAGAGAGAGAGAGAGAGAGAGAGTGAGTTAGGGGTGAAAGAGGGAGAGAGAAAGCGAGAAAGGAAAGGTTGACAACAAAAAGAGATGGACTTGAATACTAAGAGAGAGAGAGAGAGAAGAGAAACATAGCGCATGATCTTATACAAAACCTACACGACAAAACCAACTCTCGTTGAAATCGAAATAATAAAATTCTTACGTAAAAAAAAAAACTTGTTTACCTCCACAACTCCTCAGTTCATTAACTCTTTCTTCCATTTCGTATTCTAAAAACGACTTATTTTCCCCTCCCCTCTTCTCATCGTTGTTTTTGGGGGGAAAAGTTAAAGTTCTCTCTCTCGAGAGAGAAAAATAACTTTGGCGAGTTCATCACGAAAGCAAATGGCCTTGAGCGTGAAACCACCTGACCTCTGCCCTTTCGACTTGGTAATAAGACAAGGTCTCTCATCAGCACCTGTGTCAACGAGAAGTTTATGTTGGGCGTGGGGGGGGGGTTTGGACGGGGGAGGAGGAACTCAAGAATGTCGTGTTTTTCTTTCTAAAATCCTCATCCTCCCACTCAAGAAAAGTCGCCGGTGGTTTCGAGGGAAATCTCTCTCTCTCTCTCTCTCTCTCTCTCTCTCTCTCTCTCTCTCTCTCTCTCGTTTGTGACGTGTTTAGCCTGGTGATTCCGAGCCTTCGATTTTTGTTGTTGTTGTTGTTGCATATGGTATGTTATTCGTCTGATAAGTTTTGTGACATATTCGTTTGGTTATTGTTTATGTTTGCTCTCTCTTTCTCTCTCTCTCTCTCTCTCTCATACACACACACACACACACAAACATATCTATCTATCTATCTATCTATCTATATACATATATATATATATATATATATATATATATATATATATATAATTGCATACATATACATAGATAAAGATAAAAAAATATATACTTATATACATGAATTTTTTTCACATATACCGAGACATTTTTCAAAATCACAAATATTTAGCCACTAATTTCGTTCGATAGCAGTATACCTCGAGAATAAGTTACATCCATGGGCAATACGTGCGAGTGCTTTGTCACCAGTGGGAAACAACGAAAATGCAGTGACTCTGACCACTCAACCCTCTCTTGGTGACTGAATGGTCAAAGTCTCTGTGTATTCTTTCATTCTAAACCAGGGATTAATTTACACCCAAGGGAAATTATGACTGATAATCGCATCTGCTCCAGCTAGGATTCGAACCTGGGCCGTTGATTTCCATACAGTGATAGACAGTCATCTTGACAACTCGGGTATAGAAGAACAAATGGCTATCCCCATACCCCTCCCCCACCACAGCACTGATTCCCCAGGCCATAAGAAAGGGAGCTTTCCCGTTAGCCTCAATGGAACCTTGACCAAAATGATATCTGTAAAAGAAGGAAGATGTAGCACCCCAAATGACAGCACCATTCCATTTTGGGACAAATAAGGCCAATATAAGGAACTACGAAACCTCAAACAGCTCTTTGATAAGAAAGGGAACTTTCCCATTAGCCTCAATGGAACACTGACCAAAATAGCACCCCAAATGACAGCGCCATTCCATTTTGGGACAAATAAGGCCGATATAAAGCTCCAGCAGCTTGGGTAAAGTCAAGAACTGGTGGTTTTTAAACAGGCGTTCATAACCTGGATAAAGAACAGATTACATTGTTATAGCATATAATCAAAGAGTTGAATGGGAGGGAAGACAGAGCAACAGTGAAAAGCTGACTGATAGGCACTTAATTTTAGAAAGCCAATTTACTGATTAAAACAACAGGGTGATTACATATATACATACATATATATTTGTATATTACAATATATAAAATAATATCATATAATATATATATATATATATATATATATATATATATATATATATATTATATATATATATATAATATATATAATATATATTAAAATATTATATATATATACAATCTGCCAAAGACTGGAAATAGCGTCGAGTTAAATGTACACGAAAGAAAGAAGGACGTGGTGGAAAAACTATGACCTAGAAGGTACTAGATGGACGACGTGTGGAAGACTGATATGCTGGAACGGAAGGGCCTTCATATCCAGGAAATGAGAGGACGTCAGGTGTCCAGAGTTACAGATATGCTTTGGCACAAGAACAAACCTCCTCTCCGACTTTTGCAAAATTGCAGTTTTCAACACTGTAAGAAGAAGAGAGGAGGAGGAGGAGGAGGAGGAGGAGGAGGAAAAAGACGACGACGAGCCAGTCGATTTGAGAATTGCTTTGACAGAAGAATACACCTCCTATTTAACTTTGCAACTAACTGCAGTTTTAACACAAGAAGGGAGGAGGAGGAGGCGAGGAGGAGGAGGAGGAGGAGGAGGAGGAGGAGGAGGAGGACGACGACGACGACGACGACGACGACGAGGAGCCAGTCGATTTGAGATTTGCTTTGACAGAAGAATACACCTCCTACTTAACTTTGCAAATAACTGCAGGTTTTAACATAGGAGGAGGAGGAGGAGGAGGAGGAGGAGGAAGAACCAGTCGATTTTTGGCGAAGGCAGTGTTCACTTTGCACGGTGTTTGCACGTCCTAAGCCTTGGCAAGTGGAACCCTGGTTGGCATCGAGTGGGATCTTCGAGGGGCTACGATACTTGAGACTTGGCAAGATTTGATTGCGCTTCTCTCTCTCTCTCTCTCTCTCTCTCTCTCTCTCAACGTCGGTGAGGTGTTATCAAAAAGACTTCATCCCTAAATCTAATTCCACTTCGCTGCTATACTAATTGCTTGCACAAATGCACGCAATATATGAGTACAAACAAACACAGTATATATATATATATATATATATATATATATATATTATATATATATATATATATATAAATATATAATCATAAGCAGATGCACAGATGACGGTACAAAGCATATATTATTAAAAGTTTCCATTCATGGCATCTTTGGAATATTGAGATCAACTTTGTCAAGTTACGTAATGAGAATAATTAGAGTATTATAAACAGAACAGACCAGAAACAGTATTTCGTAGAAGTTAGTAAAAGAATCCAGAAGATCCGTATTTGTGAAAAAAAGAACATTACGCGACAGAAGGAATGAATAACTGTAGAGAATTACAAAAATAGAAAAATGGAGAAAAGACAATTATAAACAATTGCCGAAAATTACAATTAAGACAATTAATAAAAAAAAGGCAAAAAAGACAAGCAATCATAGATCGCTGTTGTAAACGAGATAAATCATTGTAAATAGATTACGAAATTGAGAGAAAATGCTGTGTTAAATCTTAGTAGAAAATGCGACAAAAGCAGTTGTTAATAACCGTCGAAATTGAGAGAAACGCAGAACTGTAAACATTAGTCGACAATGGAATAAAAGACCATTTACAAAAAAGCAAAACAAAAATGACGAAATGAGAGAACTCGAGAGTTGCAAATATTTGTCGAATGTGATGGAACAGATAATTGTTAAAAATGAGGAAAAGCAATTGCAAATATTTATCGAAAATAACAGAAAAGACGACTGCAAACAATTGTCTAAAATGAGAGAATGAATGTGGATCTTTGTCTCTGCGTGGGTGTGCATAAAGGACAGAGAGAGAGAGAGAGAGAGAGAGAGAGAGAGAGAGAGAGAGAGAGAGAGAGTAATAAAAGGACAGCGCAGCGACCATATCTTTTAAACGAATTAATCGTGGCCTGAAATTTCCCAGGCCACCGTTCTTCAAAGAAGG
>NC_087204.1:105923723-105928723 GCF_015104395.2 Macrobrachium nipponense
TATTATTTTTTTGTGTTTTTGTTTTTTTTTAAAGCGCCGGTCTCCGTCCAATTACCGACTACAGAGCAGTGAACGATCAATTCTGAATTTCATTGAGAGTAGTTTTTTATATATATATTTTTTGGGGGTTGGGGGGTAGGAGGAGGCTGAGGGTAGGAGAGGGAAACGATAAGAAATGGAAGTGTTTGTTCCAGGGCAGAATAACAAGTGATTGATCAAGCATCCAAAACAATACTGTGGAATTGAAATGTCTCTAAGGGGAGGGGTGAGGGGGGGTTGGAGGGGGGGGGGCAAGTGGGGAGAGACACATGAGTCCAGCTATTTCTAGTTAAAACGTATATATATACTCTCTCTCTCTCTCTCTCTCTCTCTCTCTCTCTCTCTCTCTCTCTCTCTCTCTCTCTCTCTCGTTATGGAAACTTTGCCACGTTCGCTTCACTGAAATAAAATCCCAGGGTTCGAGCCCTGTCGACGAAGATCCAATCCAGGCACATTCCCTAAACTCCATGAATCAAGTCCCTGGTGGTGA
Organism: Macrobrachium nipponense; assembly: GCF_015104395.2. NCBI lineage: Eukaryota > Metazoa > Arthropoda > Malacostraca > Decapoda > Palaemonidae > Macrobrachium > Macrobrachium nipponense. The sequence continues at coordinate 105,924,253 of NC_087204.1, forward strand.
GTTGGCTACAGTGGGTCACAGCGACAGGTAGGGACAGCAAATACTGAGGAATCACGAAAACGTGGGTGGTCGCTGCTATGTAAAAACATACAGCGCTATACCTACTCATTAACGGCTAGAGGGCCTCGCTGAGGTAATCCTCGCCTCCAGTGAGGTCGATTCATTTATCAAGTATTCGTCAGATACTTTGTCTCTTTCATAGACGAGAGAATTGGGAGAATTTAATTAACTTCAATTGGATTAAGAAAGGTAATTGCTTTGACGCTATTGGACAGCGACTACAAAGCAATACAAAGCAACGTAAAGAATTAAATTAATATAAACACACATACAAATATACATGTATGATTAGCTTGTATACTGTCAGCTAGCAATTTTCTACGAAGTTAAAAATGCCCAGGAAAAAAAAAAATAGCTCACACGACAAAACCGTATGTTTCAATTAACAACCTTAAGTAATCCTGATGTTGTGGCGCCAGGTTTAGCGGCCATAAATCAATCCACCACGTAATCCTGATCATCAATGATTGGGATTACATGATTACAGAAGTGTGTCATTCGATATTTTCATGTTTTTTTTAATCATGTTTTTTTATGTTTTTTTTAATTCATGAACACGTGTATGCATGTATGTTTATGTGGATTTTTACATCTCCGTGACATCTTATATACTCAATTTTTATATTAACAAAATTCAATCTGCTAATGTCGTTTAATCTTTAATATCCAATACGCTCTACCTCAGAAATAACACGGAAGGGGAATTATCATAACTGATATATGATAATCATTTGGCGGATTCGAACCCCCGACAACGACTACCTCCGACTTCAGGGACGAGTGTTCCTCGTTGGACGAGTGGATTACGTGCTCGCCTACTGATTCCGTAGTCGCGAGTTCGACTCATCGCTCTATCAACGTGGAATCAAGGGGAATTTATTTCTGGCGATTAAAAATTCATTTCTCGATGTAATGCAGTTCGGATCCCAAAATAAGCTGTAGGTCCCGTTGCTAAGTAAGCAGTTGGTTCCTCTGCCGCGTAAATGAAAATCTAATCCTTCAGGTGGCCAGCCCTTTATAGGAGAGCTGTTATAATCAGCTCAGGGGTCTGGTTCAACTAATAAGATTTACTTAACTTTTTCAGGGACGAGTTCTCTTATAATCCCCTTCGTTATTATGTTCAAGGTAGAGCGGATTGGGTGTTAATAGACCATTGTAGCTTAACGTCTGTGTGTATGTATGTATGCTTCTCTTACAGAAGCGAAACCATGAACAAAGTATTACGTATACCTGTATTCCAATCAATAATTATCCATATAACCCCAAGAATTAAGTATCCATATACATCAAGTATTAAGAATTCATATACTCCAAGTATTAAGTTTGCATGTATCCCAACAATTAAGTTTCCATACACTCCAAATAAAATATCCATATACTCCAAGTATTAAGCATCCATATACCCCAAATATTAAGTATACATAGTATAAACCAAGTAATAGGCATCCAAATACTCCAAGTATTACGTATCCTCCATATACTCCAAGTATTAAGTATACTTGTACTCCCCGTATTTCAGTTCCGAGTAGCAGTTAGTGGGAGAATTATTGTCCCCATACTAGAACGCGTCGGATATACGAGAGGATTCGGGGACCCCCCGCTGTAGTCTCTTAGGAGGTCAGGTCACATTTCTGCCATCCATTACATAACCGGGTCGCGGCGCGTAAGTGGGAATTGCTACATAACGCCAGGAAAGGCGACACCCATGTTGTGTTGATTGTAGTAATAGTAATAATAATTATTATTATTATTGACAATACCCATAGTACCACGGGTCTTACAATGTACAGATACATAACTGTGGATGTTTCTCCATATTATTATTATTATTATTATTATTATCAAATTAGGCTGACCCATCAGACGAGGAGGCAAATTTATTTAAATAAAGCGTTCCTTTTGAAACGATTACTAAAGGTTTTCAAAGGTGTTCTACAATCACCGTCTGAACCACTCATCACTAAGATCTATAATATATATAGATTTTGTTCATATTAAAACTTTTTTTCCTCCTATTAAAATTACATTTTCCCCTCGTATTAAAATTACTTTTTTTTCTCGTATTGAATGAAATTCCTTTTTTCTTTCTCAGCTGTCTTATTTTATACAGATTCTATATGAAATAAGAGAGAGAGAGAGAGAGAGAGAGAGAGAGAGAGAGAGAGAGAGAGAGAGAGAGAGAGGGGAATTTTAATACGAGAAAAAAGTAATCTTAATTTGTTGAGAAAAGCAGTAATTTTGATATGTGGAGAAAAAAGTAATTTTAATACAAGGGAAAAAATAATTTCAATACGAAGAAAAAAGTCATTTTGATACGATAAAAAAAAAGGGAATTTTAATGCGAGGGGAAAAAAGTAATTTTAATACAAGGAAAAAAATTTAATTTTAAAACGACAAAAGAAGGAGAAGGAGGAGGAGGGAGAGACTCCAGACTAGAGTCAGATGATATTGTTCGAACCAGGATTTCTATTCCAACCCATTACGTCCGTGGGAAGGAGGACAGTAAATAACACCACGAATCCGACGAAATTCAGATATGAAAAGGAAAGAAAGAGTGCGGTTTCAAGGACAAGAGGAAAATGACGATAAAGATCATTAACTCGGTAGTTTGTGGTGATGTTACGAAAGGAAAATAGACAAAAAATTATGGGAATAATAATGATAATAGTTAGTGCATGAAACACGAGCACGTTTTACGTACCCCGAAAGCAAAATTGCAACCTGAATTCATTTTAAATGTATACACGTTCCTGTCATAAAATAATTACGTACGTACTAACAGACACCTTCTAGGATTAATAAACATAGCGTTTAGAAGCAAAACAACCCTGTTGTGTACGTACACACACACGCGCACACACACATCTGCGTACAACGTTTCGGTCATACGATAATCACTCTCGCCTAAGCGAAGGTTTTCTATAACCCAGAAAAAAATAGGTTTTTCAACTCTTATGTTGACTCTTCGATAAACGTTATGAGTATTTTTTTTTTTGGGGGGGGGGCGTTTTTTTAATCTTTAAGCATCATTTCCTCTGATAGTCTGATGGAGTTAGTTTTTTTTTTTTTTTTGAGGTTCACTCTTCCCCTCCCGAGAGAAGCGAAAACGTTTGGGAATACTAAAATCATACATGAAACATTTATAGAAAACGTACAAAGGAGTACTACAAAAAACTTTAGCAGGGAAATGAAGTGAAGAAAAAATAAAAAGAGGTTAAATTTTGTCTGATTCGCTTCTTTATGTATTTTATCTTAAACGTCTTCTAACTAAAGAGTCAATCGTACCGATACTCTGAGAAACGAAGAGATCCTTTACCCCTTATACAAAATTTTATTTTATAACATATTCTTCATAAAAATGATTCTGGTTTACCTCTAAAATCAGATCCCATTAACATTTCTCCCCGACGTCAAATTCGCTTCCCCGAGAAGACGGTTTTTCGAGACAAAAAGTATATTTGAACATGGCGTGATCTGACCTCCAGCTTAATCTGTGAGCGTGCTGAAATCTACGGTCACACATATATTTTATTAGAAATGATTTTTCTGTACTGTTTAACATGCACATTGTTGATATTTTACATTTTCATTCTAGTAAATAAACCAAAAATATCCTATCCTAAAATTCCAGTATCTTTAACTCTACGCGAAACAACTATTTCAGAACTTTTTAGGCTTTCCTACCCCCACCCCCCCAACAAGAACAACAACAGCAGCAAGAATAACAAAACAAAACAAAACAATAACAACAAAGTATTTTGTAGGCTTACTTCCCCGAGTAAGCAAAAACAGTCCATCTTTCTTTAACATCTTCACTCATTCTTTCCTCGAGTGAATCAATCCCGACCATCGACAAGTTCCACGAGAATATTGTTATTATTATTATTCTTATTATTATTACTGTTGTTATTATTATTATTTTTATTATTATTATTATTATTATTATTATTATTATTATTATTATTATAATTTAACGTCTCCGCGACGCTTTGTCCACCGACAGCGCTACAATCCTTGCTTATTTTGTACGTTTGTTTAATTTCATGAAAAGTGCGGTAAAATTTCAGTGCGTAATTGTTTTTTATTTTATGTTATCTATTTATTACTTTTGTTTAACAGCAAAACGTAGCGAACATTTTATCTTATACCTTTGTTTAATTTCATGAAAAGTGCGGTAAAATTTCAGTGCGTTATTGTTTTTTATTTTATGTTATCTATTTATTACTTTTGTTTAACAGCAAAACGTAGCGAACATTTTATCTTATACCTTTGTTTAATTTCATGAAAAGTGCGGTAAAATTTCAGTGCGTTATTGTTTTTTATTTTATGTTATCTATTTATTACTTTTGTTTAACAGCAAAACGTAGCGAATATTTTATCTTATACCTTTGTTTAATTTCATGAAAAGCAC
>NC_087204.1:105933723-105936223 GCF_015104395.2 Macrobrachium nipponense
GTCTGGTAACATCATCATTAGTTTTTTAATGGGAATTTTGGTTTGAAGTGGCTGCAAATAGTACCGTATAACGACAGCTCTGATGACCGCAGTCCTGTCACTTTGCAGAACTACATCAACCTTGAGTGATTCAGCTCCAATAAACCAGTTAGTCAATCAACCAGCCACTATAAAGATTAGTAAATAAAGACCCAAATAATCCTTGCGTGATTCAGCTCCAATAAACCGTTAATCAGTCCACCAGCCACTATAAAGATGAGTAAACAACGACAAATAAACCTTGAGTGATTCAGCTCCAATAAACCGTTAATCAATCCACCAGCCACTATAAAGATGAGTAAACAACGACAAATAAACCCTGAGTGATTCAGCTCCAATAAACCAGTTAGTCAATCAACCAACCACTATAAAGATTAGTAAATAAAGACCCAAATAAATCATGGGTGAGTCCGCTCCAATAAGCCGTTAATCATTCAACCAGCCAATATAAAGTTTAGTATATAAAGACACAAATAAACCTTGAGTGATTCAGTTTCAAATTAGTCAGTCAACCAGCCACTAGGAAGATTAGTAAATAAAGGACCAAATAAACCTTGAATGAAGCAGCTTCAATAAACCGGTTAATCAATCAACCAGCAACTATAAAGATTAGTAAATAAAGACCCAAATAAACCTTGAGTGATTCAATTCCAATAAACCGTTAATCAATCAACCAGCCAATATAATGATGAGTAAATAAAGACAACAATAAACCTTGAGTGATTCAGCTCCAATAAACCAGTTAGCCAACCAACCAGCCACTAAGAAGATCACTAAATAAAATAGCAAGCCGAATACACCTGTGATTCAGCTCCAATAAACCGTTAATCAATCAACCAGCCACTCACACAACCTTTACGACCAGATACTCGCGGTAGTCAAATTGAGCCGAAGGGCCCCGTCCGACGTGAGTCGGTGCCTTCCCGACGAACCTTCATTATCGGAATGAACCTGACGCCGTGGAGGCCCTTTGGCCTTCTTGCGCCCGGCGTTCACTATTCACGAGCGAAAAGGAAACCAAACCACTGCCACCCCGCACCACCCCAGCGCCCCCCCCCCCCCCCCCCCCTTCCTCTCCCCGCCTCAATCAAAACCCTTCTGCTGGCGTTGATGCTAGTGGTGCTGCTGCTCATTTATTCATTTCATTTTCAAACCTGTCTGGCGACTGGGTAGTCCTTCTCCTCCTCCCACGCAAACGCAGTTTTGGCCCCGTGACATTTCCCTTCCCATTACGACCACATTTTCTGGAAAAGGACGAGAAAGGCGCGCGTGTGTGTGTGTGTGTGTGTGTGTGTGTGTGTTTGTGTGTGGTCCCGAAGGCCACACGCTCCTCCCGTAGAATGGAATGGAATATGGCGTTTAGGCCAAAGGCCAAGACAGCTCTAAAATGGAAATTGAGAGTAGAGAGCGAAGGATTGGAAGGTGTAAAACAGGAGGAGAGGAAAATCTCAAAGCAGTTCCACCGTGAAACGGTTGTTGGGAGAGGGCAGACAGGAAGATGGACGAAAGAGAATACGGACGGAGGTACAGAAAAAGGAATTCAAGGTGTTGCAACTAGGGGCCTAAGGAAGGGACGCTGCAAAGAACCTTAAGTAAGGCCTACAGAGCACCGCTTGAGGTGCACTGATGGCCCGACCACCTACGAGGTCCTCTGTAGAGGAAACCGATGTTGTCTATAGTAAGCAAGTGACCGATTAATTTATGACAATTTAAAATGTCAAGCAAAGCCACGCACTGGGGGAGTTTCGACCATTCAGCCCTCAAAGCAATGAAAAGAGAGCGTTCGAGGGGTTGGACAGCAAGCTGAGGGCCGAATGGACGCTGCATACACCATTTAGCAATGCCTGCAATGCACCACGTAAGTTGCACTGGCGCCACAATCTCCCTACGGGGAGGTTGTTGCAAATGAAGACGATAGGTGTTCTAAGACGTTGTTTGCTACGTCTCTATAAACTGAATTTGTTCTCATCCAAGACGAGAATGGCATGGGGGTTAGCAACCGCACCCCATGAGATTTATCAAGAAATGAAAAAAACTCATTCTTACCTAAGCAATAATAATAAATAACAAGAACGAAAGAAAGCAGTCAGCACAAACAGCAGTAAATCGTCTCCACGATAACATAAGAAGCCATAACGTGTGTCGCAGAAGCAGGGATAACTCTCGTAAACAGGCTGAGCAAAGTGCTTTGCTATAAATTGGAATATATAAAAAAAGAAGTACAGTTTCGTAAACAGGCTTATTCCGTATATGTAAAGCCCTCGTACATATGTTCCCAGATTATGTACTTCTTCGGAGGTAGCAGTATTTTTTAAGTCAATATATTCTTTCTTAACCCAACATTTTTTTAAGTCAACACACACACACACACACACACACACACACACACATATATATATGATATATATAGATATATATAATATATTATATATATATATATGTATATATATACATATTTATA